>NC_029788.2:29378888-29387773 GCF_000816755.2 Arachis ipaensis
GAAAAGATAAGAAGTTAGGAAGTTAGAAAAGATATTTTGAAATCAAATTTTTGAAAAAGATAAGATGAGAAGATATTTTTGAAAAGATATGATAAAAATTAGTTTTTTTTTTTGAAAAAAGATTTGATTTTTAAAATCACAATTAATGACTTGATTCACAAGAATTCACAAGATATGATACTAGAACTTAAAGTTTGAATCTTTCTTAACAAGTAAGTAACAAACTTGAAATTTTTGAATCAAAACATTAATTGTTATTGTTATTTTCGAAAATTTGATATAAAAATAAGAAAGAGATTTTTGAAAAATATTTTTATAATTTTCGAAAATAACTAAGAAAAATGAAAACAATTTGATTTTTGAAAAAGATTTTGAAAAAGATAAGATTTTTAAATTGAAAATTTGATTTGACTCATAAAAACAACTAGATTTTAAAAATTTTTTTGAAAAAGTCAAATCTAATTTTCGAAATTTTGAGAGAGAAAAATATATTTTTTTTTATTTTTGAATTTTTAATGAAGAGAGAGAAAAACAAGAAAATTATGCAATGCATGAATTTTTTAGATCAAAACAATGAATGCATGCAAGAATGCTATCAATGTCAAGATGAACACCAAGAACACTATAAAGATCATGATGAACATCAAGAACATATTTTTAAAAAAATTTTTAATGCAAAGAAAACATGCAAGACACCAAACTTAGAATTCTTTAATGCTTAGACACTAAGAATTCAAGAATGCATATGAAAAACAAGAAAAGACACAAAACATGCAAATGTAAAGATCAAACAAGAAGACTTACCAAGAACAACTTGAAGATCCTGAAGAACACTATGAATGCATGATTTTTTTGAAAAATGCAAGATGCACATGCAGTTGACACCAAACTTATAACATGACTCAAGACTCAAACAAGAACACAAAAAATATTTTTGATTTTTTATGATTTTCTAATTTTTTTGTATTTTTTCGAAAATTATTTGAAAAACAAAAATAAGGATTTCAAAATCTTTAATATGAATTCCAGAAATCTTGTGCTTTTTAGTCTAAAGCTCCAATCAAAGGGTCAGACATGGCTTAATAGCCATTCAAGCTTTAGAATGGATTTACATCCATTGAGGTGATTAGTTGAAGACCAATCCCAAAGGAGTTTGGGTATGGCTTTTCAGCTAGATAGGATTCAACATGTTACCATGAAACTCTAGAATTCATTCTTGAAAGTTTTGAAGCCATAGAATAATTTATTTTTGAAAACATTTTTATTTTAAAAATAATTAATATTTTTTTTCGAAAACAAAGGAAAAATTTTGAAAGATTTTTGAAAAATTTTTGAAAATAAAACAAAAAGAAAGTTACCTAATCTGAGCAACAAGATGAACCGTCAGTTGTTCAAACTCGAAAAATCCCCGGCAACGGCGCCAAAAACTTGGTGCGCAGAAATTGTGATTACACTTTGATTATGTAAAATTCATCGCTCTTTCTTTCCCTGGTAATGGCGCCAAAAACATGACGCCAATACCACGGCACGGCTAATTGTCTGGAGGCATCACCCTTGTCAATGGTTACATCCTATCCTCTCAGTGAATATGGTCAACGCACCCTGTCACGGCACGGCTATTCATCTGTCAGTTCTCGATCATACTGGAATAGGATTTACTATCCTTTTGCGTCTGTCACTACGCCTAGCAATCGCGAGTTTGAAGCTCGTCACAGTCATTCAATCATTAAATCCTACTCGGAATACCACAGACAAGGTTTAGACTTTCCGGATTCTCTTGAATGCCGCCATCATTCTAGCTTACACCACGAAGATTCTGATTAAGAGATCTAAGAGATACTCATTCAGTCGAAGGTAGGACGGAAGTGGTTGTCAGGCACGCGTTCATAGGGAATGATGATGATTGTCACGTTCATCACATTCAGGTTGAAGAGCGAATGAATATCTTAGAAGCGAAATAAGATGAATTGAATAGAAAATAGTAGTACTTTGCATTAATCTTTGAGGAACAGCAGAGCTCCACACCTTAATCTATGGAGTGTAGAAACTCTACCGTTAAAAATACATAAGTGAAAGGTCCAGGCATGGCCGAATGGCCAGCCCCTCTGATCTAAGAACCAGGCGTCCAAAGATGATCAAAAGATTCCCAGATTCAAAGATGTCTAATACAATAGTAAAAAGTCCTATTTATAATAAACTAGCTACTAGGGTTTACAGAAGTAAGTAATTGATGCATAAATCCACTTTCGGGGCCCACTTGGTGTGTGCTTAGGCTGAGCTTGAGTGTTACACGTGTAGAGTCATTCTTGGAGTTGAACGCCAGGTTTTGTACCAATTTGGGCGTTGAACTCCACTTTGCAGCTTGTTTCTGGCGCTGGACGCCAGAATTGGGCAGAGAGCTGGCGTTGAACGCTAGTTTGCGTCGTCTAAACTTGGGCAAAGTATGGACTATTATACATTTCTGGAAAGCCCTGGATGTCTACTTTCCAACACAATTGGAAGCGCGCCATTTCGAGTTCTATAGCTCCAGAAAATCCACTTTTAGTGCAGGGAGGTCAGAATCCAACAGCATCAGCAGTCCTTCTTCAACCTCTGAATCTGATTTTTGCTCAAGTCCCTCAATTTCAGCCAGAAAATACCTGAAATCACAGAAAAATACACAAACTCATAGTAAAGTCCAGAAATGTGAATTTAACGTAAAAACTAATGAAAACATCCCTAAAAGTAACTAGATCCTACTAAAAACATATTAAAAACAATGCCAAAAAGAATATAAATTATCCGCTCATCACTAGTCTTTCCCTTGGGAGTTGGCTCGGACTTGTGGAATCAAGTTGATTCATCCACTTGACTTTCCTCCATTATTAGAGGTTAACTAAGTGGTAGCAATAGATAATTTTGGTCACAATTGAGGAGGATAACTAGGATAGGACTTCTAATTCTCACAACATTGCCAAGAGCTTTCTAGTTGCTAGTTTATTTTCATTGCCATTTACCTTTCATGTCTAAAACCTCAAAACCCCAAACATAGCCCCAAAACCAATAACAAGATACTCTATTGCAATTCCAAGGGAGAACGACCCAAGGTTAAATACTTCAGTTTATAGATTTTAGGGGTTTGTACTAGTGACAAACAAATTTTTGTATGAAAGGACTATTGTTGGTTTAGAAACTATATTGCAACGAGCTTTCATTTGTGAAATTCTAAACCGTCAAAAGTCCTCTCATCAGGCTTCCCAGGCCCAAATCCAACTCATTTCTGATGCTATTTAACCTAAGGATTGAAGGGGAATCACAACTTTTGAACACATTACATTAGTTTAGTTTACTTTTGGAGGGAAAATTAGTTTCTAGAGGTGAGAAGCTCTCTCTTCTCTCTAGAATTAAGATTAGGTTAGATCTAGATTAGGATTTCTTAGATCTAGGTTAATTTCATGCATAGATTTACTTTTCCTTTTGTAATTCTTCTTCTTCTATATCTCTTCTCTCTAGTTTAGCATTTAATTCTTGTAATTCTCTACTTTTATGTTGATGCATTTTTGTTTCCTCTATTTCTCTTTTAATGCAATTTATGATTCATGTTCCTTTATTGTTGAATTGCTTTGTTGTTGTTTAATTCCTTTTATTTTTCTTTTATGCCTCTCAAGTGTTTGATGAAAGGCTTGGTTGGATTTTAGTATAGATTTTTCTTCTCTAGGCTTTGGTAGAGTAATTAGTGACTCTTGGATTATCAAACTCCTTTGTTGATTGATAATTAGAAGTTGCTAATTGACTTGAATGCCACTAAAGCTAGTCTTTCCCTTGGGATTTGGCTAGGACTTATGAAATCAAGTTAATTCATCCACTTCAATTTCCTTCATAGTTAGAGGTTAACTAAGTGGGAGCAATGGACAATTCTCATCACAATTGATAAGGATAGCTAGGATAGGACTTCTAGTTCTCATACCTTGCCAAGAGCTTTTCTAGTTGTTAGTTTATTTCTTTTGCAATTTACAATTCTTGTTTCTTATTCCAAAAACCCCAAAACATACCTCTAACCAATAACAAGAACACTTTATTGCAATTTCTAGGGAGAACGACCCAATGTTTGAATACTTCGGTTATTATTTTTAGGGGTTTGTACTTGTGACAAACAAATTTTGTATGAAAGGATTATTATTGGTTTAGAAACTATACTTGCAACGAGATTTCATTTGTGAAATTCTAAATTGTCAATTTTCCATTCATTAAAATAAAGCTTCAATAAGGATGTGTATCAAGAATGGAATAATCAAATGTGGGAGGAGCCATATGCATGTGATTAATCTTCATGGCAACAACCTCCACCAAGACACTATGAACAAGAGCCATTCTATCACGCATATCAATCTAATGGCTATGGTGAATCCCCTCGTGACTTTTAAGAACCGCCACCATATGCCTATGAGCCATATCCTCAACATAGCCATCTACCAAACTCACATGCCTCTTTTCACCAAACACCTTCATATGACCCTAATCCATATCTATCCTACCAACCACCTTTTGAACTATATGAGCCACATATAGAACCACCACCATTCCAACCTCAATACTTCCAAGAACCACCTCCTCCATACTATGACCAAGATGAACTACCTCCAATATGTGCAAATTTTCAACCACAAGATGAATTCTATCTCCCACCACAACCCTCCATGGAAGAATATCAATGTCCATCTCTCAAGGAAACCATGTATTGGCTTCAAGCAACCGTCCATCAAAAGTTAGATGCATGGGACTCATACCACATGTCCATAGATGATTGCGGGAGAGCAACCGAAGAGGGTAATTTGAAGGGGATTGTAGAATCTCAACTTGAGAACAATGGATTGGAGTGTGTTGAGCAACAAGAAGAACAAATGGAGAACATGAAACCACCACATCCTTACTATGATGAACCACCTTCCTATTATGAACCCCTCCCCTAAGACAATGAGCCCTCTCATCCACCCCAACCTCCAATAGATGACATCCTTGATGTTCTTCTTCAAGGGCAAGAGGAGATGAAAAGGGATGTACAACAATTCACGGTCGCCTTGGACGAGGTGGTAAACCAGTTAGCATCCCAATGCTTGGGAACTCAAGAAACTCCCATGGCTACATGTGAAGAATACAAAGAAGAGCATAGCATGAAGGAGAGATTAGATGATGAGAAATATTGCTTTGTGTTGGAATAATTGGAGGAAGCTATAATTGTTGAAGGAAAGGAAGAAGTGGTTGAAGATTTAGAAGATGCGAAACCTCCATGGGAACATAGAGTTGAAGAAAATCCCTCCAAGAAGATTGAATTTGAGGCTAAGGGGGAATGTGCACAACCCCCAAGGCATATCCCTTATGAAGAATTGGACGGGATAGATCAAGAATTGAGTTCCCTTGTTGATGAAGATCAAGCATCAAGTCTTAGTAGTGAAGAATCCTTTGAGCATGAAGAACCTTCTCCCGATGGATTTGAAAGCGATGTGGAGGTAACATTCTCTCACCCTCCATCTATGATTTGGGTAAGGGAGAAGAGTTAGATAAAATTGTTAAACAAAGGATTGAGATTACGAGATCTTGTGAGGAAGTGGAGGTCCTTAGAAAAGGGAGGACGGGATACGCTTTGTCAAGATCCTTGGAAGCGTCTTTGCCTAGGTTGCCATCTACTCCTTCCTTTGAGTGGGTAAAATTCATTTCTATTAGCTTCTTTATCCCACTTGAATATGGCTTGCTTGAAACAGATCGTCAACTTAGGACACTTTGCAGGATGAAGCGTAAGAGAAAGATGTTTCGTGGTTGGCGTTGCAAATCAAGGCTCATTATGGTTGATACATCAAAGATGGAATATAAGGGTTGGAATAGTGCTCGACTAGATGGGTCTAGGAGGATTGTTGGGCACTTCATTGAGAATTCATCTTGCTTGCCATGCATCTAACTTTTGATGGCAGTTGCTTGAAGCCGATCCATGGTTTCCTTGAGAGATGGACATTGATATTCTTCCATAGAGGGTTATGGTGGGAGATAGAATTCATCTTGTGGTTGAAAATTTACACACATTAGAGGTGGTTCATCTTGGTCATAGTATGGAGGAGGTGGTTCTTGGAAATATTGAGGTTGGAATGGTGATGGTTCTATATGTGGCTCATATAGTTCAAAAGGTGGTTGGTAGGATAGATATGGATTAGGGTCATATGAAGGTGTTTGGTGAAAAAAGGCTTGTGAGTGTGGTAGATGGCTATGTTGAGGATATGGCTCATAGGCATATGGTGGCGATTCTTGAAAGTCATGAGGGGATTCACCATAGCCATTAGATTGATATGCATCATAGAATGGCTCTTGTTCATAGTGTCTTGGTGGAGGTTGTTGCCATGAAGATTGATCACATGCATATGGCTCCTCCCACCTTTGATTGTCCCATCCTTGATACACATCCTCATTGAAGCTTTCATTTCCTACAACATGGTTAGAACCAAACTCATAGCCAAAGTGAGAATTCATAATGAAAAGAGAAAATATGAAACAAAAGCTAATAAGAAATAATGAAACAAAGTCCTAAAACTAGCAAAAACTAGCAAGCAATCCAAAAATCAAGCTATTCACAATATTCACATATATACAATAACCAATAACACAACACCATTGCAACTCCCCGGCAACGACGCCATTTTGATGAATGGAAAATTGACGGTTTAGAATTTCACAAATGAAATATCGTTGCAAGTATAGTTTCTAAACCAATAATAATCCTTTCATACAAAAATTTATTTGTCAAAAGTACAAACCCCTAAAAATAATAACCGAAGTACTCAAATCTTGGGTCGTTCTCCCTAAGAATTGCAATAAAGTGTTCTTGTTATTGGTTAAAGGTATGTTTTGGAGTTTTTGGAATAAGAAACAAGAATTGTAAATTGTAAAAGAAATAAACTAACAACTAGAAAAGCTCTTGGCAAGGTATGAGAACTAGAAGTCCTATCCTAGCTATCCTTATCAATTGTGATGAGAATTGTCCATTGCTCCCACTTAGTTAACCTCTAACTATGAAGGAAAGTCAAGTGGATGAATTAACTTGATTCTATAAGTCCTAGCCAAATCCCAAGAGAAAGACTAGCTTTAGTGGCATTCAAGTCAATTAGCAACTTCTAATTATCAATCAACAAAGGAGTTTGATAACCCAAGAGTCACTAATTACTCTACCAAAGCCTAGAGGAGAAAAATCTATACTAAAATCCAACCAAGCATTTCATCAAACACTTGAGAGGCATAAAAGGAAAATAAAAGGAATTAAACAACAACAAAGCAATTCAACAATAAAGGAACATGAATCATAAATTGCATTAAAAGAGAAATAGAGGAAACAAAAATGCATCAACATAAAAGTAGAGAATTACAAGAATTAAATGCTAAACTAGAGAGAGGAGATATAGAAGAAGAAGAATTACAAAAGGAAAAGTAAATCTAAGCATGAAATTAATCTAGATCTAAGAAATCCTAATCTAGATCTAACCTAATCCTAATTCTAGAGAGAAGAGAGAGATTCTCACCTCTAAAAACTAACTTTCCCTCCAAAATTAAACTAAACTAATGTAATGTGTTCAAAATTTGTGATTCCCCTTCAATCCTTAGGTTAAATAGCATCATAAATGAGTTGGATTTGGGCTTGGGAAGCCCAGAAATCGCCCCCAGCGGATTCACTTTAAGTGGGTCACGTGCGAGCATCGACGCGTACGCGTATAGCACGCGTGCGCGTCGCTTGACAAATTGCTATCCACGCGTACGCGTCATGTGTGCGTTCGCATCGCCATGCCACCTCATCGTTTCATGCGTGCGCATCTGTTGCGCGTGCGCGTGGAGTTAATTTCTCCCAATCCTTGATTTTCCATGCTTTCTCCACTTTGCATGCTTTTTCTCTTCATTTCTTTGATCCATTCCTAGCCTTTTCAACCTGAAATTACTAACACACACATCAAGGCATCTGGTAGAATCAAAGGTGAATTAGAGTTAATCAATTAAGGCCTAAAAAGGATGTTTTCACACTTAAGCACAAATTAGGAGACAATCATGAGACCATGCTATCTCATTGAATAAATGTGGGTAAAAGGTCATAAAATTCCCTAAATTAGGCACAAGATAAACCCCTAAAAATGGGGTTTATCAGATATTTACTTATACCGAAAGATTTTTGAACTTGAAATATTAATTACCCAAATTAAATTATAAAATGCTCATTAGTAATAGATTACTAAAATTAGAATTTCAATTATGTAAAATATCTTATTATAGAAAAATTATATAATAATTTTAATTAATCCAAACTCAAATGATAATAACAAGGGTTAAGTACTAAAATCATCCCTAAGGTCTAGGGTGAAAATCAAATTCGTCCCCGACTTTTTTTTGTTATTAAAATCATCCCCAACGTTATAAAACGTTATAAAATCGTCCTTTTGTCTATAAATAAAATATTTTGGACAATTTTGCGCTTAAACAAAAAAAAACCCTCCCCCATTATCACCATTATCCCCTGCAGCATCAGTCATTACTACTACCACCACCACACCATTCTTCATCCATCCATTAACCCTAAAACCATCACAACACCAACAATAGCAACAGCAACTCAATTTTAAAGTGAAAAAAGAGAAAAAAAACTTGGCAGCAACAACTCAATTCTTGATCCACTTCCTCCTGAGCTTCCACCTTCACGACCACTAGCCTGGCTATGGCGCTTCGACAGAAGGGACAAACTGGCGGCGTAAGTGCAGCTGTGGCAGGAGGGTTTGGTTTGTTGTGGCAACATAGGGCTAATGTGCATAGTGCACACATCTGGTGCCCACAGTTCTGGACTTTAATTGAAGGTGGATGGGGTGTTGAAAATTGAAGGGGATGGG
>NC_029788.2:29388737-29390626 GCF_000816755.2 Arachis ipaensis
TTTAATGAAATAGTTATCTAAAGATAATAAGTTTAGGTTAATAAAATAAATCGTAAATAATATATAATAGAAGTTTCGAAAATACGGGTTGTTACAATCTACCCACTTTATAAAAATTTTCATCCTTGAAAATTGATATAAGATGGAAAAGATTCATACTAACTTCCCTTTCAAACATGTCAAAGAAAAACTGAAAGATTTGACATGTTCAGTTTTCAAACATGAAGAAAATCAACGTCATACTAACACCAAGCTATGACAAAAATGGACGTTCCAAAAGATTCAAGTAGACAATCAGGAACATGGTCAAGCAAAGATATATGCAAATGATGGAATATGATCGGAAAGGCATCAAAGCATGGTTCAAGAAATGTGTCCAAAACAAAGAACTCCAAAAAGAAAAGACGGTGCACCAAATCACATGACACAAACAAAAATTTTAAGTTAAAACAGAACGATCCTCTGAAAAGTAGCTTCTAATGTTCTCAAATCTCGTGATTCACATTACCTATTACTTCTATTTCGTCTATAATAACTTATTAGTGTTTCTGTATACATAAATCAACAGTATCAAGTTGGTCAAATCTAATACCATGATAGATGTAACGATCGACTAACAACATCAATCAATAGACAGTCATGCATATAAAATTCAAACTCTTATCATTAGAACAAGTCCTATTGGATGACAGACACTCAAAGTATATAGTGAAGTATAGTCAGTCCACTCCAAATGCTCTACAAGAAGGATTGCTCTGATACCATAATGTAACGACCCAACTTCTAGCATGTCATGATCGTACTAAAAGTAAGGTGATACTAACCTGTTTTCCTTTATTATCTTTTAATATTGAGCCTTTACGACGTTAACACATTTTTAGTTTCAGGAAAAAGCTAGTAAATTTTTGTTTTTATTTATTAAATAAACAAAGACTTCCAATCAATAACAATCACATAATTACTAGTAATACATTATAGTCAATCAATGAACAATATATACAAGCCTAACAAGGCGAGGAAAAAATAAATTTAAGCAATAACTCAACTTACAAACAAACTCTTCTATGCTTTTACAGCTTCACAATAAGCCTTCACACCTGTAGCTGAAAGGGTTGGAAAGATGGGAAAGAACTAGGAAGTCCTTAGTAAGGTTGAGGTAGAAGTTAAGTTTATTTTACTATTATTAGCCAACAACAACAAAAAACATAATACATTCAACTTAACAAATAAATAGCACAGAAGTCAAACAATCATAAAGTATATACAAAGCACTCATACATATACACAGAAAACACATCACAAAGAAATATGCGCAAATAAGTATGATGCATTTCTAGCCCTACGCAGGCCATGAGCACATATGTCGGTTGCTACCTGCTCCCGACATTACTCGAGCATGAATCCCAGATATGGCTTTTTAGATATTCAATTACACAAGTCTTATAGTCGAAGCCAATTAATTAACTCTCAAATTGCATAAGACTTATGGCCGTAACCATTCAAGTAACTTTCCATTGCATTAATTAGTCTATATCTGGAAAACAAGGTACTAGCATGCGGGCATCCTCACATACAATTTAGCACTAAGGCCCCAAACAAACACTTAGTCTTTAATTATGTAAGTCTTATGGTCGTAGCCACTCAATTGACTCTTAGTTCTTAATCTCCATTTTCCTTAATCATTCTCTTTTAATTTCTTACATTTTAATAATATAAATTATCTTCACACTCTTCCCTCGTGTTTTTCTAAGTGTGTTATGACAAGAGAATCACAAGATTCTTAACTTAGATTTGACTTTCAAAAGCTTTTAAGGAATATTACTGTTTCACTTTTCCATTAACAAATATTCAAATTAAATAATGTCTCTAGTAAAAGGATAATAATTATA
>NC_029788.2:29390771-29424205 GCF_000816755.2 Arachis ipaensis
AATATCATTATTATTTTGATAATAAAAACCTGTTTATTAAAAGCCTTATCATTAAACTTTTAGGAATTACATTTTAATTTCGAACTTTTAGAAAGATTTATATCTTGAACCAACGTACTTTATGAACTTTCTAAAATAATTTACATAAGTCATAATTATAAAAAATATCCTTATACTTTTATAAAATACCCATTTTACCTTTGAACTTTTACTTATTACCCAAAATACACATAAACTTAAAAAATTACTATTTTTTACTACGATATTTTATCAAAATACAATCTTATTCTCAAGAATAAACTTTGTATTAGTGATCCCACCTCTACCAAAAAAACTGAACCTTCTTTTAATTTTTCTTCAAATTTTTTGTTTGATTTTTAATCAATTTTTGAACTTTTCTGTTACTGATCTTTTATAGAGTTCACCTTAACCTTCGAACACCAAAATCTTATCAATTTTTTTATCAAAATCAAGCTTATAAACAGCCCTTAAATCAACCAAAACAGTTTGGTTCTTGCTGTCCTCTTAAATCCAAACCACAAGTCAGTAAATCAAGAAAATTTCACCAAAATTCAAGCACAAAATCAATCAAAATCAAACCTCAAACATCAATTTATCAATCACACATCAATAACACATTTAATTATTACAAAATTATCAGATCCTACCTTCGTACAATAGCCACTAAACTGAAACACCAAGGAAGCTTTCTGAATGAGAAATCGAAGAAAATGTCAAAATTGGCTACTCCACCTCTGGGGCTCACACGGCCGAACCTTGCATGGAGGGACAGTAGCTCCACGCTTTGCTCCTCCTGATGGAATGTGGTACCATTGAGTAGAGGAAGAAGAGACGAACACTTTAATCAGTTTAGATTTTTTTATTGGATTTACGAAACTCAAAAAGTCAAGCTCGGAAGGTTATGGCTTCCATGGTTTCTTTCACGGTCTCACTCTCTTCTTTTCTTTCTATTTGGTTCAATTAGAATGAAGAAGATAAGATGAGATTAATGATGATAATGATGATATGTTAAGGAAGGGGGCGTGTGTCACGTCCTGAAATTGTTGAGTCAACGATTCAAGTCATAAATATCTTAAAAGGATAATTACAAAAGTTAGATGTATTAAAATACAAGTAGTAATACATATAGAGGTAGATATACATGAGTTATTAATATAAATAATATTAGTAACATAATGATTATAAGGATAGAAGACATGTGATGAAGCATTAGCAAAGTTAAGTTCATCAAAGAGTACCGATATTTACTCATATCAGCAGATTTTTGAACTTGAGATATTAATTACCCAAATTAAATCATAAAATGTTCATTATTAATAGATTACTAAAATTATAATTTGAATAATGTAAATATCATAATGATTATAAAGAATAAAAATATATGATGAAGCTTTAGCAAATCTAAGTTTATCAAAGAGTACCAACACTTATTTATATCGGCAGATTTCGAACTTCAAATATTAATTACACAAATTAAATTATAAAATATTCATTATTACTAGATTACTAAAATTATAGTTTCAATTATGTAAAATATCTTATTATAGAAAAATTATATAATAATCTTAATTAACCCAAACTCAAATGATAATAATTATAAAAATTAATTTAATTTTGCCTATTAAAATAGTTTTTAATAAATAGTTTAAACTAATAGAATAAATCATAATTATTTTAAACTTCAATAGTCATAAAATTAACGTAGTTACTTTTAATGAAATAGTCCTCTAAAGATAATAAGTTCTGGTTAATAAAATAAATCGTAAATAATCTATGATAGAAGTTTCAAAAATACGAATTGTTACATATTTTGTTATCAAACTTTCGTTTCATGTTTACATTCTATATATTTGATATTTTACATAATATATAAATCACTATTTTCAGATAAAATACTGATTTGTTCGATGTTAATTGAGAGTTGACTATCAATTGTTAATTATCGGGATCTATCAAATCTGAAAAAATAAAAAATATTCACTACCGGCAGATTTACCGACGATAGCGACCAATAATATTTTTTTCTAAAAAAATAAAAAACATTCTGCGTTGGATTTACCGTCGGATTTTTCCAACGATAAAGTGGTGCAAAGGTTCAACTTATGGTACCAACATTATCGTTGAATTTTTTTTCACTGGTAATGTTCATCAAATTTTTTGCCCATGAACCATGATATTCTGACACTAAATTCGGTGCTAGTTACCGGTGGACATCAAAATCCGATGGTAAATATTTACTAGCGAGGTTTATACCGTCAGATTTAATCTAATTGAAAATTTGCTGGTAAATACAGTACTAGTGGATTTTTTTATTTTTCTATCCGTAAATCTGACGGTACTAAGCATTTTTCTTGTAGTGAGTGTGGATGAGTTCTGGTTCAGGACGACCCGAGGTGACGATGTCTGGTGGCCTGATCAACACCATGATTGGTATGATATGTGGAGGGAGCGTGGTCACCAATGAGGGTGGCCCAGATCCTTGACCCACACAAGACTATTTGTTGTGGTGGCAGGGGGCGTGCAATGTTTGTTTTCTCTCCGGTGATGAAGTATTGGCTGATCCGAGGGTTGCGGCCTCACCGAACAGTATTCCCCCGGTGGCCTCAGGACAGCGGGATGTATTAGACCTTCCACCAGATGCTCTAGATCATAGGTGACGGGCTAGGAGACACGTTAGAGATGATATCCGTAGGCTAGCCCGAAAGGCCTGGTGATGAGCAGATATTTTATACGCTTTTTGACATCATTTTCATATAATTTTTAGTGTGTTTTATTTAGTTTTTATAGGTTTTAGTGTTAAATTCACATTTTTGGATTCTACTATGAGTTTTTATATTTTTGGGAAATTTCATGTATTTTCTGGCTGAAATTGAGGAGCTAGAGCAGAAGTCTGATTTAGAGACAGAGAAAGCATTGCAGATGCTGTCCAAATCTGACCTGCTTGGATTCGAAAGAGCTTTTTTGGAGCTATAGAAGTCCAAATGAAGCGCTTTTAATGGCTATGGAAAGTTGACTTCCAAAGCTTTCTAGAAATATATAATAGTCCATACTTTTCTTCGGATTTAAAGGCTCAAAACTGGCGTCCAACGCCAGTTTCTTGTCCCCTTCCAGGCATCCAGGGCCCAAAGAGCATAGCCCAGCGTCCAAAGGCCCAGAAAGGACCCCCTAGCTGGCATTCCACGCCCAAGGAACCTCATAGCACGTGGATCTCATCAAAGCTCAGCCCAAACACTCACCAAGTGAGCCCCAGAAGTGGATTTTAGCACTAAATAGACTATTTTACACTTACTAGTCATCTGTTTAGTATTTAAGGGTTTATGTTTATGTAATTCAGATCATCTTCAACCTTTTACACCTCCCACAGAGAGAGGTCTGCCATATTTATGTTTTCTATTATTTTTACTTTCAGTATGAGTTTCTAAACCTCCAAGGTTGAGGGGAGGAGCCCTGCTGAGTCCTATGAATTAATAAAAGTATTTTCTATTTCTTCTTTGATCCGTGTCTGATCTATCTCTAAGATGTATATCCCGATCTTCATCATGATGAACAGAACGATCTGACAAATTGGCTCAGTTCATCACATTAAGACGAGCGTGCCTGACAAACACCCGCGTCTACTTTGGTTCGTGTGAATACTTGGCCGGAAAGCACGAGCCAACAGCTATGGATTTACATCTCTCAGACGGTTAATCAATGATTTTGTTGGGGACTTCTCGAGACACCAGTTTAGCCAATCTCCGGGGAGATTAGGGTCTCCGTGGTATAGGCTAGAATTCAAAGAAGCAGCGTTCTCTGATCCGGAAGATTCAACCTTGTCTGTGGCATTTTTAGTAGGATCGCAAAGAGAATGATTTGCTAAGAGCTTCACCCTCTGTCAGATTGAATGACCACTGACAATGGCGTTTGACCTGTAGCAGAGGAGATCAAGGACCATGGGTGTGGCTTTGATCATTTATAGCCTCCATAGAAGAAGATCATTCACAAGCAAGGAAGACAGTAATACCAAAGTTCATTCAGAAAGACGAAGCAACTCGGACTCTCAACTCTATTTCTATTATTTACTATTCCCAGCATATAATTCCTAATAGCTAACTTCTTAATATCCAACAACTTCTGACTCTGCCTGACTAAGACCTGCAAGACAACCATAGCTTGCTTCAAACCACAATCCTCGTGGAATCGACCCTGACTCGCTCAGGTATTACTTGGACGACCCAGTGCACTTGCTGGTACTGCTGCTGTTGTACGAAATAGTGTGGGTTTTGCGTACACACGCACCACCTGGGCTCATGGAGGGGATCCAGCCTAGGAGGTTGTTCATTTGTCAGATAAGGAGGTAGAGTTTGCACGCCTGGAGGAGATCCCGGAGGGCCCTCCATTTATTGCCCAACAGGATGTCCCATCATCGATGTTCTTTGTTGGGTATGAGGTGGATATTGCTTGAAACTTCATGACAGGCCAGGTCCATCCTCAGGAGCACATCAGCATGATTCATCATTCACATTAGGACAACTGGATGACAGCCAAGATATCATGTCTTAGATTGACATCGATGAGTTGTATGACCTCATGTGTGCGCCGACAAATATCATGAACAACGTAGATATCGTGGTAGAAGAGATATGTTGGTCCATCAGGGAGGTGAGCCTTCCATATCTGGGGAATCCATGTATCATCTTAGGCACATGGCAAGTCCTATCATTCAGCAGCAAACTCCTGCACAGTGGGACTATACTCAGGGATTCCCGACGTATGAGGCTACACATGCGGCTCCCGTATATCCTCCTGTACCACCTACAAGAGCGTACCAGGTGATTGTGCCATCTTCTCCAACTCGAAGTTATCAGTCACTCCGCCATTATGATATCAGTCATTCTTTCACCCTTGTTATCACCAACCTGTGATTTGTCTCTGACCCAATCGACCTCAGCGACAAACATGTCCTCTTGCATGTGGGACGGGCCACTGGCTTGATCACCATCCTGGACAGTTGTAGATCCTTCACTGTAACTCTTTATAGTACTTCATATCTTGTATTTGTCTACTATGTGTTTTATGGTACTTATAGCCTTTAGAACTCTTGTTACCATCTAAACTATGTAGTAATTGCTTATGTTTGCTATGTATGTTATATTATTTATCCAAATGTCATATCTGAAAACGTGAAAACTTAACAAGTAAATGAAAACAACATACATTATTCAAATGATTAAAGACTTAGATATAAACGTTAAAATTACATAAATATTTTGAAGTTGATATGAAACAAGACTACTTTCCTATTAAGTACTATATCACTGACCCAATGTTGGAGCGTTAGGACATTCTCACCTGGTATGACCTTCCTGACGATAATGACCACACTTTTTCTCAGATCTCTAAATGTCATCCATCTCATTACGCAGTCGTGTCGATATCGGTCGTCCATCTCAGTCCTTTCCTTCTTTTATGTATCAAGTTAAGCTTGAAAACAAAACACTTAGAGTCAAGGCTAGGCTCAAAGGTGCAAATCACCAAGAAAAAGAAAAAGATATGTTCAAGAATCAATTAGAGCCTAAAGAAGAGAATTTATAATATCATTCGTGTTCTAGTTCCAAGGGATGCTGATATTTATGAGCTTCAATGGATAGTGAGATACCAAAGCTATTTAGAAATAAAGTATCATAAGCCCCATTCCATAACTAGACTTGAGCTTCATTGACAACTCAGAGTATTAAGCATTTTCTCTTCTTTGGTCCTATATTGTTTTGGTTGCTTGAAGACAAGCAAAAGTTTAAGTTTGGTGTTGTGATGCGTGAGCATCTTATACCCTTTTTTCTAGCATTTTCTAGTTGTTTTTAGTTAGATTTTATTTAGTTTTATCATATTTTAGTGTAAAAATCCTCTTTGGATGCTACTTTGAGTTTTTTCGTGTTTTTATGATTTCAGGTAAAATTCGGGCAATTTGGCAGAGTTTTGTGCAAATACAAAAGAAGAAAGTAGATGCTGTCAACCCTGACCTCCTTGCATTCCAACGAAAATAACTTGAGTTACAGAGGTCCAATTGTTACGATTTCTACGAAGTTGGAAAGCCAACTTCCAGAGATTTCCAACAATATATAATTGTTTATACTTTTCTTCTGGAATCACTACCAAATCTGGCGCTAAACGCCGAGCCTAGCGTTTAGCGCCCAAGAGGGACAGATCAGCACCAAAAACTTCCCCCTGCCAGCGCTGAATGCCCACACGGCATTTCACGCCAGTAGGGGACCTCAGCATACACGAATTTTGACCCCCCTTTGGAGCGTTTAACACCCATTATTGGCGTTAAATGCCAACAGCAGCCCGAATCACTCCTCTTTGGGTCTCTCAAGTAGATTTAGCACTTCTTAGCCTATTTTATTTTCTTTTTGTAATTTTATTTACAAATAATACCTTTTAGGTCTAACATTTATTATTAGGTTAGTATTTAAAGGAAAAGATCACCTAGGTTTAGTTTCTTCTTCCTTTCGCACTTTTCAGAACCATATTTTCTCTGTAAGTTATGAGCAACTAAACCTCTTGGTTAAGATTATGAGCTCTGTTTATTTCTATGGATTAGAACTATTATTCTTCTATTTTAATTAATGTGTTGATTCAAGTCTAAGGATTGTTTTCGTTCTTAATCTTATGAATTGGGTGGAACGAGAGTATGACCTTTTTTACTTCAGTTCTTTTGATTCTCGAGAGAGTTTTCTCGCTTGAACTACAGCTTGAAAACAAATTCCTCCTAAATTGCTAATTACATGAACTAATTGGGATATATGACATAAAAACTTGTTAGCTTTGGGTAATTAACGATTTTGTGGCATTAAACTAGTTTTCTGAACCTAATCCTCTAATCGGAATTGAGTGACCACGAGAGTGGCGTTTGATGAGGATTAGAGGAGATTAAATCACTAAGAGATTAGGGTTTAATAACTTATGGTTTGCCATAGAATGAATCATTCATTGTTAAAATACTTGTAAGACGTTTTAATCCGGAAAAAGTAAACATCTCTGAAACCTTAACTGGTTTCTCATCATTGTTTTACACCGAAGCTTTATTTGCTTTTCGTTACTTGCTTGTTTATCATCTTATGCACTTACAACAACACCAACTCTTTTTACTGTTTGCCTGACTAAGTCCAACCTGACAACCATTGCTTGCTCTGCCCGACAATCCTCGTGGGATCGACTCTCACTCACTTGAGATATGACTGACAACCACCAGTTGTCTTGCTGCTTAGATTAGATATTTTTATTAGTTTTGCTTATTTACTTTCTCTTTTAAATTTTGATTTTTAATTTTATTTATTTTCTCTTTATTTTTCGAATTTTGTTTTATTTATTTTCCTATAATTTTTTATTTTAAGTTTGGTGTCCCTTTAGAGTTTTCCACTTTTTATTTTTTTTTCAAAATTTATAAGGTCTTTTCTCTTCAGTTTTCGAAAATTTTAAGTGATTTTCTCATTCCTATTTTTGAATTTTTTAATTAGTTGCTTGCTTTAATTTATTGTATTTCTTTTTTTATATGATACCTCACTGGAAATACTCTACACTCTGACATAGAGATTTTCACTTTTCTTTGTTTTCTGTTTGTGTGTGAGCAAAAATAGGAAGGAGTCACAGAGGTGTATTCCGTAGATACAATTCATGCTCAGAACGAGCTTATGCATCAACAGATAAGTATTGTTACTCAACAATTGGGTGGCATGCAGAACCTAGTTGCAAAAATTCAGAGCACCTTTCCAAATGTTCCTTATGGTATGAATGATGGCTTTCCTCAAGATGAGCCTTACAACTATAGCCAGTAGACACTTGAGTAGGTTAATTACATGGGCAATTCCTCTAGAAACCCCTATGATACTCCTTATTCTCAGAATTTTAATCAAGGGTGGAAGAATCACTCAAGCTTTGGGTGGAGAGAGCAGCCCCATGGTCAGCAACCGAATTATGCCAACAGCTTTCAGGAAGGCCTTAACCAAAATCCAGTCAACATCTTTCTTTCACAGCCTCCACAATCTCAGAGTACCCTTGACCTGGCATCTATTGCTGCAGAACTTGCAAAAAGGCAACAAAGTTTTATCTAGGAAATCGAAGCCTCTTTAAGGAAGCTAGAGATGCAAATATCTGAGCAGATAAGAGAGGAATGCCAGGCTGTTCAATTGAGAATTGGCACAATACAGTAGTCCCTCAACATCGAAACAATGAGGGACAGGGCAAAAGAAAAACACCAGAGAGCAAAATTACTGCAGCAAGAGACACCACCAAGGAAGTAGAACGCCTAGGAGGGGCCAGAGTGAAAGTTGAACGCCCAGAGAGGGGGGCAATAGACATCAATAAAAAATCAAAAGACATTCCCCCCAGGCACCCTGACAACCCTTTTCCAGTCACTCTGGACACTTATCCTGCATTACCCAAGGCCCTAAAGTACAAAACCAAATTCCCATACCCTCAGCGATTTCAGAGACCCCTCACTCTTCCTAGTGACACAGTGCCTACCCCAAGAAAAGAGTGCAAGGCTATAGTTGCTGAAGAATCAGAGCAAACAGAAACACTAGAAAAGGCTGAGAGCATTAAAGTACATGCTCAGAAGTCACAAGAGGAGATCGAGGATGAGCAATTCATTCTGTTCTTGTACAATATTCCTTTTGCTGTGGTGTTGGAAGAGATGCCTTCCTATAAAGCCCTCATAAAAAGCCTACTCTCTAAGAAAAAGGTCTTGAAGGAAGATAAAATTATGGTCTTGATCAGGGAGGCCAAGTATGAGGAGGTGTATGTTGCTGAGGAATTGAAGAAAAAAAGGGCTCAAGAAGAGATTAGAAGGACATTGCTACACACCCCATTGGTGGCACAGGAGCCTGAAGTACCACATCCTCAAAAGTCCCAAAAGAAGACCAAAGATGAGAACCACTCACAGTTCTTGGAAGTCTCTAAGAAGCTGTAAATCAATATTCCTTTTGCTGAGGCTTCAGAGCAAAGGCCTCTCTCTGCTATACTTATGAAGGGTTTACTCTCTGAAAAGAAGGCCTTATAGGAAGATAGAACAGAGATCCTGACTAAGGAGTGCAGTGCACTAATTCAGAATAAGCTACCAAAGAAGATGCTACCTAGGGAGCTTTCAGATTCCATGTACTATTGGAAATATTACTTTTGACAAAGCCCTGTGTGATCCTAGCTCAAGTATAAATTTGATGCCTCTGTCTGTAATAAAGAAGTTGGGGATCCAAGAGGTGCAGCCTACAAGAATAGTACTAGAGTTGGCTGACAAGTCTCGGAAGCAGGCATATGGGCTAGTGGAGAATGTACTAGTCAAGATTGGAGAGCTATTCTTCCCGGCAGACTCGTTGATACTTGACAAGGGAGAAGAAACAGATGACTCCATCATCCTAAAAAGGCCATTCCTAGCAACTGGAAGAGACCTCATTGATGTTGAGAGAGGCGAAATAGTGCTGAGGTTACATGAGGACTACATAGTGTTCAAGGTTTTTAAACCTTCACTGCCCCCTGACAAAGGAGATACTTACATGCAGAGTACAATGTTGAAGCCTCCTCTCTTGGTGGCAACTCATATAGTTTTTGCAAACATCAAACCTAAGTTTTGTATTGGGCAGTCACCACCCACCAAGGAGGAAGGTCCCAAAAGGAAGATGCCTAGGGGATGGAGGAACAAAAAGATCCATACTGAAGACTTCTCACCTGCGATAAAAGTGGTGTTTACTAGAAGACCAATCCTGCCTCATACAATGATCAGGATCCTATCTCTTGAGCATATTGAGCTGATCCATGAGAGCACAGGAAAGAAGCTCACAGTGAGGGGTGAGGATTTAAACTTCTACGACTATCTTCCTATTTGAAGGAGCTGACCATCAAGCTAGTGACGGTAAAGAAGCACTTGTTGGGAGGCAACCCAAACATAAGTATCCTTTAGTTTAATTCTGCTTTTATTTCAGTTTTCTTTAGTTTTAATTTCTTTTAGTAAATTTTTATAGTTTTCCTAGATTTTCTAATGTTTGTGATCATGCACAGTGCTTAGAACAGGGACAGGAGGAATAAAAAAGAAGAACAGAGTGCCCCGGAGCAGGAAAGCCTTGGCACTAAATGCTAGGCTAGGAATTTAGTGCTAGAAAGGAGGCAAACAGTCCTGACGTTTAATGCCAAAAAGGGACCAAGTTTTCTTTGCTTGAGGACAAGCAAACTTTTTAAGTTTGGTGTTACAAAGCGAGCTCTCGGTTTATATTATCATCAGTTTGATTTAATTTTCCTTCAATTTACATTTTCTGCAATTGTTCTGAGAGCTATGATCTAGTGAATTTTTCCTTTCTGTTACTTGTCTTGAGTTCTGATTTATAGTTTCTTTAATTTCCCTGCACCCAATTCCCTTTACAGTTGATGCAATTTACTTTTCTTGCTCTTTAAGCTTCTGCTGATTTACATTCTGCACTTTAAATTCACTGCAATCTACTTTCTGCTGATTCAATTTCACCCAATTCACAACTGTTAGCTTAACTAGACTAAGCATCTCACTAAAGTTGCTTGATCCATCAATCCCTGTGGGATCGACCTCACTCCTATGAGTTATTACTACTTGATGCGACCCGGTACACTTGCCGGTGAGTTTGTGTGGAATTGTTTTTCCCTCATCAAGTTTTTGGCGCTGTTGCCGGGGATTGATTTAGATCAACAATGATTAAGTAGGTGATAAGTCTAGATTAAGCATTTTCTTTGTTTTTGTTCTTTTAATTTTCTGTTTTAGGCTGATACCAAGGTGTTTGATTATTGCCTCACTAAGAAATTCTCATCTGTGACATGAATTTTGATTTTCATTGGTGATTGTGTTTTACAAAATTCAAATGGAGTTCAACTCATCTTTTGATCAAACAAATTTTATGGGATACTACCCACCATCACAATATGATTCAATTCATTATCTTAATGGTGGCTGGGAGTATCACCAAGAAGTCACAGATTCTGAGCAATCCAATCAATGGGGATATACTTCAGAGCCACAAGATGAGCAAGACAGTTTCATGAGATATTGCCCAACACCACAAAATGATTCATGTCATTATGCTAATGGTGGATGGGAATATCAACAAGAAATGATAGAGTATGAACAACTCTGAGAGACATAAAATGAATCCTATTTTGATGAATCTAACAACTACTCATATTGTGAATAAGAGGGTCAAAACGAAAGAGATTTTACTGCTCCATATTCTATTCAACAAGAGACATCATCTCTTGATTATGATTTCAATGAATTCATGCAAGATTGCTCCCCAATGCCACAAAATAATCCACACTATGAAGAATTCAACAATTACTCAAGTTGTGGGTGGGAGGATCAAAATCAAAGAGCATTTACTAGTTCATACTCCATTTATCAAGAGCCAACATCACTTGAGCACACCTTTAATTCATTTATGCAAAATTGTCCAACCTCACCTCCTAGTTCCTCATTTGAAAATTCTTCATCATTTGACTATGCCTCAACACAAAGTTTTCTCAATAATCCACACAACTCATCTCATCAACCACATAATTTATTTCACCACACAGAAAATTCATTTCAATATTCACAAAATTCATTCCATACCCCTCAAAACAACTTCACCACAACACATCCATGTCCACAAGATTACTTTCAATCTTCATCTCTTGAGCTAGCAGAGGATCTCCTTTAAAAGTCCGAGAGTTATTGGAGAGACAAGAACAATCCTGGAAAAGGCAAGAAATCCTCTTCAAGAAAATGGATGGGCACTTAGAGAAAATAAGGAAACACTTAGGATTACCAAGCATTGAAGATGAAAACTAATCTGTGAGTGAGGAAGTGGAAGAAGAGGCCCTTGCATCAAGTGAAATTTCAAAGAAGAATGAGGTGGTGGAGGTATATGAGCCAAGGATTTTATATCCACAGAGGCCACTTGAGATAACAAGGGAACATGAAAACTCACAACCCCCACAAACTTCCCTGAACCAAAGACTCTCAACACTTGAGTCCGTGATTACAAGATATAAAGAGGAGATGAAAAAATCTTGGGAAGAACAACAAACCTCTTCCATAGAAGTTCTGTTAAATCAAATATTGAGTGCAAAGGAGGAAGTAGAAGAGCAAGATGAAGAAGCTCCTGTACCAAGTGAAACTTCAATGGAGAAGGAGGTTGTGGAGGTATATGAGCCCAGGATTTTATATCCACAGAGGCTAATTGAGGTGATAGAAGATCATGAGGACTCACTCCCAATGAACTTAATGGAAGATCATCAGGGAAGTCCACACTCAAGTGAAGCAGAGAATTGCATAGAGGAAGGGTTCAGTGAACCATCAATTCAAAAGGCTTTTGATGAAGATAATGCTCCACCAATCACACAACCACCAAGTTTTGAAATCAAAGAAGTGAAGGCAACTGACAACAACACCGAGAAGAGGATTTTGACCAAGCCACAATTGATCATATCCATGAAGAAGAAAAGGTCAACTACAAGCAATCCTACCCCTGATCCAGCAAGCAAGTTCAATCCAGCAAATAACAAAAGGAAGCTTGCTGAGGAAAGATCAAAAAAGGGGACACTGACTGGCTTTTCTCTCCCGTTGAGGTCATTCCTCTTAACAAACTGGAAGAAGAGGAAGAAAGTTTGAGAACAACATGTCAAGCTAATGACACTAAAAGAGCGCTTGTTGGGAGGCAACCCAACCTTAGGTAACATTTCATTCCTTTGCTTTGTTTATTTTCTCTGTCTTCTTTGTTTAATTTCAAAAAATTGGCATATGATTACATTCTAAGTTTGGTGTTGCCCTGCAACAATTTGTCTTCAATCTTTATGGATGATTGCATCAATTCTAAATTGAAAGTGTCACACTAAATTTCTAAGTTTGGTGTGCCACTTAATTTTCTATGCAATAAATCCAGCAACACCACTTGTCAGCATAATCATAATGCCTTTACAGTGTTATCTTTCTTTTAATTTGACACTTTCTCATTCTCTTTGTTTTAGTCATTTGTTTATATTTAATGCTGTCTTTTATTTTGCTCTTTAACTGTTTTTGTTGATACCTCAACAAGAAATCCTTAGTCGTGAAAATTCTTTGATTGGTGATTATGTTATTAGCATAGAACAGTTTCCTTTGTTTAGTTTTAGTTCAAATAAATTGACATGTGATTGCGCTCTAAGTTTGGTGTTGCCATGCAACAAAGATTTATTTCCAATCTTTACTAGATACTTGCATTAATTCCAAGTGAAAGTGTCACACTAAGTTTGGTATGCCATTTATCTTTTATACAATGTATCATGCACACCCCACTTGTTTTTGCAATCACAATGTCTCTATTTTCTGTGCCTTCATTGTTATTTTTCATTTTGCTTGCTTAAACACATGTACTGCTGACATTTTATTGTGTAAGACACTCATGGTCCATTCTAGACCCCATCACCATTGTTCTAATTATTACTTGAGGATGAGCAAACACTCTAAGTTGGTATGGGAAGGGGAAGAATAGGAGAAAAATGACAACAATAGTGAAGATGAACTACAAGGTGGTAAAGTTCTTTTTTCTCTTATTTGTTTCCAATACCTTAAAATGCATGACTGTCGACTATTTTCTATATATACATGTGTGTATGAATAAGCATAGCCTGAATTTTGGTTTATAACATCGTGTTGTGACATTATGACTACCATCTTGAATTGTGTGATTTCAAAAGCAATAAAGTATCATGATAATAAACAAACAAGGAATTAAAGAAGAACTTAGCATGAGCTTATGAGTATTGAAATCTAGTATGGTTAATTATTGCTCAATTGCATTAGATTTTATTTAATTGAAGTTTTCATCTAGGACATTTTATGAAATTTTTTTTGAAATCATGAAAACCTTGAAGAAGCAATTACAAATTAAGGCAATAAAAGAAAAAGGAAAGAATGAGAAAGTTGAAGGCTCTGAGTACCAATGACAATTCAATTGTTAAGTACTTGTGGTGTTTATGTATCAGGCAAAAAGCTTGAAAACAAAACACTTAGAGTCAAGGCTAGGCTCAAGTGCAAAAGCATTTCCTCAAAGCTCAAGGCTCTGAGCATCAATGATTAGAGAGTAAAGAAAAGAAACAAATGAGCTTAAAGAAGTCATCTAATTAAATGTTTGTGGTGCTTAAGTATCAAGTGGTAATACTTGAAAACAAAGCATTTAGAGTCGTAGCTTTGTTATCAACTCATGGGGCAAAGCACCCCAAAAGGAGAAGCTAATAAGAGAATGAAAAGCTTGTTTCAAGGAAGAAATATAAGGAAAAGTCATAAAATGAGCTAGATAGAATCATCAATCATTTACATTTCTTTTGTGATTGAAGCATGCATAGAAAACAAGCCAACCATGAACATTAACTTGCTATTCTTCTCACCTTGGTTTGTCAAAACTTACTGCATGATTCTTTTCTTGCTTGGGGACAAGCAAGGTTTAAGTTTGGTGTTGTGATGACATGTCATCTTGTGCATATTTTCTATGCTTTTTCATACAAGAAATTGATTATTAGTGCTTAAATATTGAATGCTTTTGTGCTTAAATGGTATATTTCTTTGATCTTTGGATTTTATAAACTTTGTAGGAAATAAGTAGAAAAAGAAGCAAAAAAAGCAAAAAAATAAGCTAAAAACGAGAAAAGAGGAATTCTGGGGCACTGATGAGCGGATAATTTATACACTTTTTGACATTGTTTTTAGTATGTTTTTAGTAGGATCTAGTTACTTTTAGGGATGTTTTCATTAGTTTTTATGTTAAATTCACATTTCTGGACTTTACTATGAGTTTGTGTGTTTTTCTGTGATTTCAGGTATTTTCTGACTGAAATTGAGAGACTTGAGCAAAAATCAGATTCAGAGGTTGAAGAAGGACTGCTGATGCTGTTGGATTTTGACCTCCCTGCACTCAAAGTGGATTTTCTGGAGCTACAGAACTCGAAATGGCACGCTTCCAATTGCGTTGGAAAGTAGACATCCAAGGCTTTCCAGAAATGTATAATACTCCATACTTTGGCCAAGAATAGACGACGCAAACTGGCGTTCAACGCCAGCTTTCTGCCCAAATCCGTGATGAATGTGACAATCATCATCATTCCTTATGAACGCGTGCCTGACAACCACTTCCGTTCTGCCTTGAATTGAATGAGTATCTCTTAGATCTCCTAACCAGAATCTTCGTGGTGTAAGCTAGAATGATGGCGGCATTCAAGAGAATCCGGAAGGTCTAAACCTTGTTCGTGGTATTCCGAGTAGGATTCAATGAATGAATGACTGTGACGAGCTCCAAACTCGCGATTGCGGGGCGTTAGTGACACACGCAAAAGGATAGTAAATCCTATTCCAGCATGATCGAGAACCGACAGATGAATAGCCGTGCTGTGACAGGGTGCGTTGATCATTTTCACTGAGAGGATAAGATGAAGCCATTGACAAGGGTGATGCCTCCAGACGATTAGCCGTGCCGTGACAGGGCATTTGGATCATTTTCCCGAGAGAAGACCGAAAGTAGCCATTGACAATGGTGATGTATCACATAAAGCCAGCCATGGAAAGGAGTAAGACTGATTGGATGAAGATAGCAGGAAAGCAGAGGTTCAGAGGAACGAAAGCATCTCCATTCGCTTATCTGAAATTCTCACCGATGAATTACATAAGTATTTCTATCCCTCTTTTATTATTTAATTTCGAAAACTTCATAACCATTTGATATCCGCCTGACTGAGATTTACAAGGTGACCATAGCTTGCTTCATACCGACAATCTCCGTGGGATTCGACCCTTACTCACGTAAGGTATTACTTGGACGACCCAGTGCACTTGCTGGTTAGTTATGCGAAGTTGTGAAGATATGTTCAAACCATGGTCCTGTGCATCCGTTTTTGGTGCCATTGCCAGGGAATCAATTTCGAACAACAATTTACAACCTGAGTAGCAATTTCGCATACCAAGTTTTTGGCGCCGTTACCGGGGATTGTTTGAGTTTGGACAACTGACGGTTCATCATGTTGCTCAGATTAGGTAATTTTCTTTTTGTTTTCTTTTCAAAAATTTTTCAAAAATCTTTCAAAATTTTCTCCTTTGTTTTCGAAAAAAAATGTGTTTTCAAAAATATATTTTTCTTCAGAATTTTTAAGAATGAATTCTAGTGTTTCATGAAGCATGTGAAGCCTGGCTGGCTGTAAAGCCATGTCTAAATTCTTTTGGACTAAGGCTTCCACTCATAAGTATATGAAGTTGGATGAAATATCAGCTGTTGTATACATGAGAGGTATCTATGTTTGCTGAAGATTGGCTGGCCATTGGCCATGTCTAGTGTTTTGGACTGGAGCTTTCATTGAAAGCTTGGCTGGCTAGTGAGCCATGTCTAATTCCTGGACTGAAGCTTTAGACTAAGAATGCAAGATTCCTGGAATTCATATTAAAAATTTTGGAATCCTTATTTTCCTTTTTCAATTAATTTTCGAAAAATCCAAAAAAATTAGAAAATCATAAAAATCAAAAATATTTTTCTGTTTCTTGTTTGAGTCTTGAGTCATGTTATAAGTTTGGTGTCAATTGCATGTGCATCTTGCATTTTTCGAAAATTCATGCATTCATAGTGTTCTTGGTGTTCATCTTGACATTCATAGCATTCTTGCATGCATCACATGTTTTGATCTAAAAATTTCATGCATTGCATCTTTTTAGTGTTTTTCTCTCCCATCAAAAAAAAAATTCAAAAATCAAAAAAAATATCTTTCCCTTTTTCTCTCTCATAAATTCGAAAATTAGATTTGACTTTTTCAAAAATTTTTAAAATCAAGTTGTTTTTATGAGTCAAATCAAATTTTCATTTTAAAAAATCTTATCTTTTTCAAAATCTTTTTCAAAAATCAAATCTTTTTCAAATTTCTTAGTTATTTTCGAAAATTCCAACAATATTTTTCAAAAACATTTTTCTCATTTTTATATCCAATTTTCAAAAATAACAATAACAATTAATGTTTTAATTCAAAAATTTCAAGTTTTACTTGCTTGTTAAGAAAGATTCAAACTTTAAGTTCTAGAATCATATCTTGTGATTTCCTGTGAATCAAGTCATTAATTGTGATTTTAAAAATCAAATCTTTTTCAAAACTAATTCCTATCATATCTTTTCAAAATATCTTCTTATCTTACCTTTTTCAAAAAAATTTTCAAAATATCTTTTCTAACTTCCTAACTTCTTATCTTTTCAAATTTGTTTCAACTAACTAACTAACTTTTTGTTTGTTTCTTAACTTTTTCAAAACTACCTAACTAACTCTCTCTCTCTCTAATTTTCGAAAATATCTTCCCTCTTTTTCAAAAATTTCTTTTTTTTATTAACTAATTATTTTTATTTTTGATTTTAAAATTTTTCAAAAAAAAAATACTAACCTTTTTCAAAAACTATTTTCGAAAATCACTAACCTTTTTTCAAAAAAATTATTTTCGAAAATTCTCCCTCTCCCATCTTATTCTATTTATTTATTCATCTATTAACATCTCATCTCACATCTCTACCCTCCTCATAGTTGTGTTTCTTCCATTACATTATATTCTTTATCTCCCTCTTTTCTTCCACTCACAAAGGGATCCCTATACTGTGGTATAAAGGATCCATATTATTATTATTATAATTTTCTATGTCTTCTTCTTTGTCATATGAGCAGGAGCAAGGACAAGAACATTCTTGTTGAAGCAGATCCAGAACCTGAAAGGACTCTGAAGAGAAAATTAAGAGAAGCTAAATTACAACAATCCAGAGATAACCTTTCAGAAATTTTCGAACAGGAAGAGGAGATGACAGCCGAAAATAATAATAATGCAAGGAGGATGCTTGGTGACTTTACTGCACCTAATTCCAATTTACATGGAAGAAGCATCTCCATTCCTGAAAACTCAATTAGACTAAAAAGCACAAGATTCCTGGAATTCATATTAAAGATTTTGAAATCCTTATTTTTGTTTTTCAAATAATTTTCAAAAAAATACAAAAAAATTAGAAAATCATAAAAAATCAAAAATATTTTTTGTGTTCTTGTTTGAGTCTTGAGTCATGTTATAAGTTTGGTGTCAATTGCATGTGCATCTTGCATTTTTCAAAAAAATCATGCATTCATAGTGTTCTTCAAGATCTTCAAGTTGTTCTTGGTAAGTCTTCTTGTTTGATCTTTGCATTTGCATATTTTGTGTCTTTTCTTGTTTTTCATATGCATTCTTGAATTCTTAGTGTCTAAGCATTAAAGAATTCTAAGTTTGGTATCTTGCATGTTTTCTTTGCATTAAAAATTTTTTTAAAAATATGTTCTTGATGTTCATCATGATCTTTATAGTGTTCTTGGTGTTCATCTTGACATTGATAGCATTCTTGCATGCATTCATTGTTTTGATCTAAAAAATTCATGCATTGCATAATTTTCTTGTTTTTCTCTCTCTTCATTAAAAATTCAAAAATAAAAAAAAATATCTTTTCCTCTCTCAAAATTTCGAAAATTAGATTTGACTTTTTCAAAAAATTTTTTAAAATCTAGTTGTTTTTATGAGTCAAATCAAATTTTCAATTTAAAAATCTTATCTTTTTCAAAAATCAAATTTTTTCATCTTTCTTAGTTATTTTCGAAAATTATAAAAATATTTTTCAAAAATCTCTTTCTTATTTTTATATCAAATTTTTGAAAATAACAATAACAATTAATGTTTTGATTCAAAAATTTCAAGTTTGTTACTTACTTGTTAAGAAAGATTCAAACTTTAAGTTCTAGTATCATATCTTGTGAATTCTTGTGAATCAAGTCATTAATTGTGATTTTAAAAATCAAATCTTTTTTCAAAAAAAAAAAAACTAATTTTTATCATATCCTTTCAAAAATATCTTCTCATCTTATCTTTTTCAAAAATTTGATTTCAAAATATCTTTTCTAACTTCCTAACTTCTTATCTTTTCAAAATTTGTTTCAACTAACTAACTAACTTTTTGTTTGTTTCTTATCTTTTTCAAAACCACCTAACTAACTATCTCTCTCTAATTTTCGAAAATATCTTCCCTCTTTTTCAAAATTTCTTTTTAATTAACTAATTATTTCAATTTTTAAAATCTTAATTTTCGAAAATTACTAACATATTTAGGAAAACAAAAACTTAGTACGATGGCAAGGTATTACAACCTCTAAAACAAAAACTTAGTACGTATAGTAGTATGAATAATTGATTATAACTAGGAGCCTTTGTAGAAAAAGGTGTAAACAAAAACCGTGACTCGAAAGCGCAACACTCCGATCGATAACGTAACGAGCCAAGGATAAGCTAACGCAAGATCATATGTATACAAAGGAGTATGAAAAACAGGAATATCAAGACTCAAAATCCGGCCGCGAAGATAACCGGCCTGAGCATAGCAATATATACATATGATAAAATAAGGGAAACCCCAAAGGAAACCCAAAGGGACACAAATACAGAAAACCTATTCTCAAAAATCCCCTCTAGAAGGAGTCATCACAGTTTGTATTATTTAATGGAGATAAAAGTATCTAAACAAGATATATAAACCAAAACAGAGCCCCGAGAACAAAGATCTTCGCTAATCCGGAAGTCTCCAGCATGCCTCAGCGAGAAACCTCACGTCCTGCATCTGAAAACCACAAAATCCGCATGGGTGAGAACCAGAGGTCCCCAGCATGGTAACAGCTTCCACATATATAATACATAATAATAGAGGAAAGCCGAAGGCAATCCTAGAACTTCCTCCAGATAATATCAAAGCTTATAAACAAGCTAAACCGTAAGTGGCAACTGACTAAAGATTCTTCAGTCTAACTAATACTTCCCTTTCCAATTCCTTCAGATCTCCCAACCACCAGCAGGATTATAATATAGCAAACACAGTTATATCAGACAAGAGATTTACAAATAGGAACAGATAAGGCATTTAGGCAATTAGCAAGTAATATGCAGTCAAATAGGCAATCTCAAACAATCCATATAGTATGCATATGATGAATGCCTGTCCCTAGTGGCTGATGATATCATCGGTCGGTTATAGAGCCAACCCGACAAGTCCTGGTAGCTAACCAATGGACTGTCCCTCTGTCGCGCATCACCAACTCGAGTTATACTCATCATAAACTTGATCATAAACATGATCCATATCCATCACCCTCACTGGTGAATATTTATCCATCACCATCACTGGTGAATATTTATGGGGGCGAGCTCATCCGGGCCTTTCACAGTGCCCGGCCACACTTACAAGACATAAGTGGTGAGATCGGAGGCTTAGAAGTATGAAATTTGGCTTTTAAAACTCAAAAATCAACTTTGGGATGAACACAGGGCCACGCATACGCGCACTCCACGCGCACGCGTGGATGGCCTTAAAACTCATCGACACGCAAGCGTCATACGCGCGAACGCGTGGGTTGAAAATTAGCCAAACGACGCGCACGCATCAGCCACGCATACGCGCGAATACATTATGTCCCAGGCACAAAACTGGCATAACTCTGGCACAACTCTCTGGAAAATGGCTGGGCATTCGATGCAGCGCATCGACGCGCTCGCGCACACCACGCGCACGCGTGGATGATGCTTTCTCGAAGAACGGCGCGTACGCGCCAAGTGCGCCTACGCGCGAGGGGTCATTCTGCTAAAAATTTTCTAAGTTAAAAGTTGCAGAATTCACAGATTCAACCCCCAATCTTCCGACGGTCATAACTCTCTCATTTTAAATCATTTTTCACCCGTTCTTCGAACGGCATGGACATCCCGGATCCAATTTCATTTCTAAACAAATTTTGCGCAAATCAGAGATCTTTAGTCCAAGTTATGTCCCGTCAAAGTATGCCCAAAAACCATGTTTTCATACAAAACCATAAAGTGCCATTTTCAAAACAAGCCACTTTCAACTCTTTTCAAAATCAATCAAAACATGCCAATTTCAACCCTTCTCTTTGAAATCATTCAAAATGTGCCAAAATCAACAACAAGCCATCCTCAACTCACACATTGACATTTTACCAAAATTTCCAAAACCACCTCCAACCATTCTAATACTTCTCAATCAAATGGCTAAAGGACAAACACAATATCATGTCATACGTGCTTCCTCATCCCAATTTCCAATAATACCATTTCCAATCAACCATCATTATACATGATCAACATCATACTCACCATCAACATGGTACCTCTCATCAATTCAACCTCAATCATCCATCAAGCATATATCACAACATGCATTTCTTATATATCACACAATCAAGGCATCAATATTCATAATCACATATATGAACACATCATATATCTCAACCATTCAACAACACCAACAATTCAATGCCTATCTTAGGGCCTCTAGCCTAAGTATTTCCTACCACATTACATATTAGATACGGGAAACCGAAACCATACCTTAGCCAATTTCCCAAGCTCAACCGGAGCACTTCCAAAACCACTTGTCCACAAGCTCTCAAGGTATCAACACCTCCAAGAACAGATTTTATCACACAAAACCCTCTTCCAAGCCTTCCAAAATCATCAATCAAGCTCCAATATTCACATATACACAACCTAAGCCACAATCATCATACCCATACACAACATCTCAATGCCCAAACCTCATAGAACAACAAATTACACTAGGGTTGAGAATCTTACCACACCCAAGGTCCAAGGAGACAAGATTAACCTTCTTCTTCAAGAGAGTTGGGTCCTATAACATCAAAGAACCCAAAATCTCAACATTTTTGCTCATGAAACTCGAAATCAATGGCTGGAATTTCGAACAGTAAAACGTGGCTTACCTCAAGATTAATTGAATGGGTTTTGTAGATCTCTCCGCGGTGAACGCGTGGCCGCAAACGGAGCGGCAATCGGAGCTCTAGATCAAAAGTTATGGTGGTTTGAAGATCAACCAAGGGAGAGAACTTGAGAGAGTGTTCTTCCCCCCTCCATATTAGTTTTCAGCGTGTTTGAGTGTGTTGTGAGGAGAGAGTGCTGAAAACTAGGGTTTTGGTTTAGTTATGTTGGGCCAAGGGCCCACTTTGGGTCCGGTTGGTCCGGTTTGGCCCGTTCGGTCCAATCTTGGTCCGATTTCTATAAAATTGGTACCGAAATTCTCGTCTCAATCTCCTCTATCACATTTAGCCATAAAAATAACATTTTTGGCTTTCTAGAATAAATTCTCATTTATGGGTTAATTAGCCGTTAATTAATTGGATCTTACATTCTACCCACCTAATTAGGAATTTTGCCCACAAAATTCAAATTCAAATTCAATTACCTGAGAATAAGTGCGGATAATCCGTTCGCATCTCCGACTCAAGTTCCCAAGTGTGTTCCTCAACACCACCTCGACTCCAAGCCACTTTTACTAATGAAACTTCTTTTCCACGCAACCGTTTGATACTAGTATCATCAATTCTGACTGGAGCCACTGGAAGCGTCAAATCTTCTCTTAACTGAACCGATTCAGGTTGTAACACATGGCTAGCATCAGGAGTGTACTTCCGAAGCTGCGACACGTGAAACACATCGTGCAGGTTCGAAAGATGAGGCGGTAGAGCCATCCGATACGCCACCGGTCCAATCCTCTCTAGGATCTGAAATGGACCAATGTATCGAGGATTCAACTTCTTTGCTTTAATCGCTCTACCTACTCCTGTGGTCGGAGTAACCTTAAGAAAAACATGATCTCCTGCCTCAAATTCCAAGGGCTTCCGCCTCTGATCGGTGTAACTCTTCTGGCAACTCTGCGCCGTAAGCATCCTATCCCGGATTTTCTTGACTTGTTCAGTGGTCTCAGCTATCATTTCCGGTCCCAACAAGCCTTTCTCTCCAGCTTCATACCAACATAGCGGAGATTGACATTTCCTCCTATACAATGCCTCATACGGAGCCATTCCGATGCTCGCATGGTAACTATTATTGTATGCAAACTCCACTAACGGCATATACCGATCCCAACTCGCCGGTTGGTCCAAAACACAAGCTCTCAAAAAAGTGAGCTGACTTCGTCAGTCGGTCCACGATCACCCAGATAGCATCAAAACCAGTCCTAGTCCTTGGCAATCCCGACACAAAGTCCATTGCAATACTTTCCCACTTCCATTGCGGAACCTCTAAGGGTTGCAACATCCCGGAAGGTCTTTGATGTTTAATCTTTACCTTTTGACAAGTTAAGCACTTTGAAACATATTCCGCCACATCATTCTTCATACCCGGCCACCAAAACATCGCCTTTAAATCATGGTACATCTTAGTACTCCCCGGGTGAATGGAGAACCCGCTTTTGTGGGCCTCCTTTAAGATATCTTGCCTCAAAGTACCAACATCCGGCACAATGATCCTACCCTTGAATCTCCATAACCCATCTTTTTCTTTCGACACTCTCCACTGTTTTCCTTGCTCGCTAGCCGGTAACACCTTCCATAACGCTTCATCATTTTCATGAGCCTTTAGGAGTTCGGACTTAAAGTCACTCGAGATTTCTAATTGGCTCAAACACAAGGTTCCAGATACTTCTCGAACACCAAGTTTTAGACTCTCGAATCCCTTGAGCAACTTCCCCTCTTGAAGCATCATCCAAGACGCATATAACGACTTTCGACTTAACGCATCCGCCACTATATTCGCCTTTCCAGGATGGTAATTTAACTCAAAGTCATAGTCTTTCAACAATTCCATCCACCTCCTTTGCCTCATATTAAGCTCTTTCTGATCAAAGAGATACTTCAAGCTCTTATGATCAGAGAAAAAAAGGCTCGTTCGGCTCAGGTAACACTAACACAGGTGCAGTGGTCAACTTTTTCTTCAATGTCTGAAAGCTCTCCTCGCACTCAGGAGTCCAAACAAACGGAGTGTCTTTGCGAGTAAACTTTGTTAACGGCAAAGCTAATTGCGAAAAGCCTTTGATGAACCTTCGGTAATAGCCAGCTAAACCCAAAAAACTCCTTATCTCAGTTACTGTGGTTGGTTGCTTCCAATCCATCACAGCTTCTACCTTAGTTGGGTCTACGGCTATTCCCTTCTTACTCACCACGTGACCCAAAAACTTCACCTCATCCTTCCAAAACTCACACTTAGACAGTTTCGCATAGAGTTTCTTCTCCTTTAAAATCTGCAACACGGTTCTCAAGTGTTCTGCATGCTCTTCTTCAGTCTTGGAGTAAATCAGTATGTCGTCAATGAAGACAACAACGAATTTATCCAGAAACGGACGGAATACTCTATTCATGTAATCCATGAATACTGCAGGAGCGTTCGTCAACCCAAAGGACATTACAGTATACTCGTAATGACCATAACGAGTCCTGAAAGCGGTCTTAGGGATATCCTCACCCCTTACCCTTATTTGGTGATAACCGGATTGCAAATCGATCTTAGAGAAAATCCCAGCTCCTTGTATCTGGTCCATGAGATCATCAATTCTCGGCAATGGGTATTTATTCTTTATGGTGACCTTGTTCAGCTGCCTGTAATCCACACAGAGTCGCATACTTCCATCTTTCTTCTTTACCAGTAACACTGGAGCACCCCACGGGGATACACTTGGTCAAATAAAGTTCTTACCCAACAGTTCCTCTAACTGAGACTTTAGCTCGGCCATCTCTAACGGTGACATCCTATAAGGAGCACTTGAGATTGGTCCCGCCCCAGGCACCAACTCAATAGCAAACTCGACCTCTCGGTTAGGTGGAAATTCCTCAATATCATCGGGAAACACTTCCGGAAACTCACACACTATCGGAACCTGATCCAACCTTTGATCATCACCCGAAACACCCGCGGTTAACAACAGGATACCCTGACATTCGAATCCAGAACAGTTCACCATCATCGAATTCAAGTAATAATTATTCACCACGACCGGCCCTTCTGTATCTTCTGGCATAAAGTACACTTGTGACTTCCTTTCTCAACGGCTGCCCTCTTCACACACTCTTCAGCAACCCTACACTTGTTCACCAACTCGGAGAAAGTCCTAATCTCCATTGGTCCCACTGAACTGAAAATATCGCTCCGGAGTCCTCCTTCGTACTTAACACACTTCCATTCCTCATATTCCACCGGAGTCCCTTGACACATACGAGAGAATCTGAACAGCTCCTCAAACTTGTCAGTATACTCAGATACGGACATAGTACCCTGCTTCAGCTGCAACAATTCAAGCTCCTTGGCCGTCCTAGCAAAAGTCGGAAAGTACTTCTTATAGAACTCCTCTTGAAAGACATCCCAGGTGATATAATCATCACCCTGCTGCAGAAGGCGTCGGATACCCTGCCACCAATGCGACGCTTCACCAGTGAGCAAATAGGTAGCGAACTCCACACGCTGCCCTTCAGGTACCACCTGCACTTGCAGTGCTCGTTCCATAGCTTGAAACCACGTATCGGCTTCAGTCGGGCTAGTAGTCCCCTTGAACTTCGGTGGATTAACCTTCAAAAAGTTCGCCAGTGTCATCGGGCCCTGAACTCCACCTCCGTCATTACCATGGTTGTTCATCTGTTGACCAAGAGCCTCAGCAGTGGCTTGCATAGCAGCAGCCATGTTCTCCAACTCAGTCATAAAGTTTACCGGGTCATTAGGGTTAGTATCCGTCGCACGAGTATTAGTACGACCTCTCTCACGACCTCTACCGCGTCCACGAGGCGCCATCTGGTTCCTATACACACCAAACAATCGATATTAAGTTGATCAGTCTCAATATCGAAAGTCTAGTGCTTCAAAGTCCCAAATGCATGCTCATGAACGTTTATGCCAATTATATCAAGCAGATATACTAACAACACATGACACATATACAGAGAATGCACAGAAGCATAGCCAGTCCATTCCTCAGGCTCTACTGGAACGAACTGCTCTGATACCATAATGTAACACCCTACCATACAGAGTCTTATGCTTAAGTCATAATTCAGAGATGGCAAGGTATTACGACCTCTAAAACAAAAACTTAGTACGTATAGTAGTATGAATAATTGATTATAACTAGGAGCCTTTGTAGAAAAAGGTGTAAACAAAAACCGTGACTCGAAAGCGCAACACTCCGATCGATAACGTAACGAGCCAAGGATAAGTAACGCGAGATCATATATTCACTCGTAAGTTACCACATTCACTAGCCCTTTTTCTCATGCTAGGCATATCATAATGATTTAAGACATAAGTGGTGAGATTGGAGGCTTAGAAGTATGAAATTTGGCTTTTAAAACTCAAAAATCAACTTTGGGATGAACACAGGGCCACACATACACGCACGCGTGGATGGCCTTAAAACTCATCGACACGCAAGCGTCATACGCGCGAACGCGTGGGTTGAAAATTAGCCAAACGACGCGCACGCGTCAGCCACGCATACGCGCGAATACATTATGTCCCAGGCACAAAACTGGCATAACTCTGGCACAACTCTCTGGAAAATGGCTGGGCATTCGATGCAGCGCATCGACGCGCTCGCGCACACCACGCGCACGCGTGGATGATGCTTTCTCGAAGAATGGCGCGTACGCGCCAAGTGCGCCTACGCGCGAGGGATCATTCTGCTAAAAATTTTCTAAGTTAAAAGCTGCAGAATTTACAGATTCAACCCCCAATCTTCCGACGGTCATAACTCTCTCATTTTAAATCATTTTTCACTCGTTCTTCGAACGGCATGGACATCCCGGATCCAATTTCATTTCTAAACAAATTTTGCACAAATCAGAGATCTGTAGTCCAAGTTATATCCCGTCAAAATATGCCCAAAAACCATGTTTTCATACAAAACCATAAAGTGCCATTTTCAAAACAAGCGACTTTCAACTCTTTTCAAAATCAATCAAAACATGCCAATTTCAACCCTTCTCTTTGAAATCATTCAAAATGTGCCAAAATCAACAACAAGCCATCCTCAACTCACACATTGACATTTTACCAAAATTTTGCAAAACCACCTCCAACCATTCTAATACTTCTCAATCAAATGGCTAAAGGACAAACACAATATCATGTCATACGTCCTTCCTCATCCCAATTTCCAATAATACCATTTCCAATCAACCATCATTATACATGATCAACATCATACTCACCATCAACATGGTATCTCTCATCAATTCAACCTCAATCATCCATCAAGCATATATCACAACATGCATTTCTTATATATCACACAATCAAGGCATCAATATTCGTAATCACATATATGAACACATCATATATCTCAACCATTCAACAACACCAACAATTCAATGCCTATCTTAGGGCCTCTAGCCTAAGTATTTCCTACCACATTTCATATTAGATACTAGAAACCGAAACCATACCTTAGCCGATTTCCCAAGCTCAACCGGAGCACTTCCAAAACCACTTGTCCACAAGCTCTCAAGGTATCAACACCTTCAAGAATAGATTTTATCACACAAAACCCTCTTCCAAGCTTTCCAAAATCATCAATCAAGCTCCAATATTCACATATACACAACCTAAGCCACAATCATCATACCCATACACAAAATCTCAATGCCCAAACCTCATAGAACAACAAATTACACTAGGGTTGAGAATCTTACCACACCCAAGGCCCAAGGAGACAAGATTAACCTTCTCCTTCAAGAGAGTTGGGTCTTATAACATCAAAGAACCCAAAATCTCAACATTTTTGCTCATGAAACTCGAAATCAATGGCTGGAATTTCGAACAGTAAAACGTGGCTTACCTCAAGATTAATTGTATGGGTTTTGTAGATCTCTCCGCGGTGAACGCGTGGCCACAAACGGAGCGGCAATCGGACCTCTAGATCAAAAGTTATGGTGGTTTGAAGATCAACCAAGGGAGAGAACTTGAGAGAGTGTTCTTCCCCCCTCCATATTAGTTTTCAGCGTGTTTGAGTGTGTTGTGAGGAGAGAGTGCTGAAAACTAGGGTTTTGGTTTAGTTATGTTGGGCCAAGGGCCCACTTTGGGTCCGGTTGGTCCGGTTTGGCCCGTTCGGTCCAATCTTGGTCCGATTTCTATAAAATTGGTACCGAAATTCTCGTCTCAATCTCCTCTATCACATTTAGCCATAAAAATAACATTTTTGGCTTTCTAGAATAAATTCTCATTTATGGGTTAATTAGCCGTTAATTAATTGGATCTTACATCTGTAACAGCCCAGACCACCCGCTAGCACGATATTGTCTGCTTTGGCACACAAGGCCTCACGGTTTTGCTTTTGACGATAGGGATAATAGCCTAAGCCCCCCACACTCACTCGTCAAAACGCGTCATGCTAGGGAGAGGTATCCAAAGGACTCTGAGGCTCATCTAGAGACCATAGAGATTCCATTGAACCTCCTTATGCCCTTCATGAGCTCTGATAAGTATTCCTCTTCTGAAGAGAATGAGGATGTTACTGAAGAGCAAACAGCCAAGTTTCTTGGTGCAATCATGAAGCTGAATGCCAAATTATTTGGCATTGATACTTGGGAAGTTGAACCTCCCTTGTTCATCAATGAACTAAGTGATCTGGATCAACTGACATTGCCTCAGAAGAGACAGGATCCTGGAAAGTTCATAATACCTTGTACCATAGGCACCATGATCTTTAAGGCCCTGTGTGACCTTGGTTCAGGAATAAACCTCATGCCCCTCTCTGTAATAGAGAAACTGGGAATCTATAGGGTGCAAGCTGCTAAAATCTCATTAGAGATGGCAGACAATTCAAGAAAATAGGCATATGGACAAGTAGAGGACGTGTTAGTAAAGGTTGAAGGCCTTTACATCCCTGCTGATTTCATAGTCCTGGATACTGGAAAAGGAAGAGGATGAATCCATCATCTTAGGAAGACCTTTCCTGGCCACAGCAAGAGCTGTGATTGATGTTGACAGAGGTGAACTAGTCCTTCAATGGAATGAGGACTCCCTTGTATTTAAAACTCAAGGATCTCCCTCTGCAACCATGGAGAGGAAACATGAAAAGCTTCTCTCATAGCAGAGTCAACCCAAGCCCCCACAATCAAACTTTAAGTTTGGTGTTGGGAGGCCACAACCAAACTCTAAGTTTGGTGTTGGAGAGTCTCAACAATGCTCTGAACATCTGTGAGGCTCCATGAGAGCCCACTATCAAGCTATTGACATTAAAGAAGCGCTTGTTGGGAGGCAACCCAATTTTTATTTATCTAACTATATTTTTCTTAGTTATATGTCTTTATAGGTTCATGATCATGAGGAGTCACAAAATAAATATAAAAATTGAAAACGGAATCAAAAACAGCAGAAGAAAAATCACACCCTGGAGGAGCATCTGCCTGGCGTTCAACGCCAGAACAGAGCATGGTTCTGGCGCTGAACGCACAAAATGGGCAGCATTCTGGCGCTGAACGCCCAGAACAAGCATGGTTCTGGCGTTCAACGCCAGAAATGGCAACAAATGGGCGTTGAACGCCCAAAATGGGCACCAACCTGGCGCTGAACGCCCAGAGTTGTGTGCAAGGGCATTTTACATGCCTAATGTGGTGCAAGGGTGTAAATCCGTGAACACCTCAGGATCTGTGGACCCCACAGGATCATCTCAGGATCTGTGGACCCCACAGGATCACCTCAGGATCTGTGGACCCCACAGGATCCCCACCTACCTCCACTCACTTCTTCTCACCACTCTCTTTCACACAACCCCATAAACACTCTTCCCCAAAAACCCTTCACCAATCACCTCAATCTCTCTTCCCCATCACCTCTTCACCAGTCACATCCATCCACTCTTCCCCATAAACCTACCTCATAAACTCCACCTACCTTCAAAATTCAAAACCAATTTCCCACCCAAGCCCACCCATATGGCCGAAACCTTTCCCCCCTCCCTTCCCTATATAAAGCCCTCCATTCTTCATCAAATTCACACAACACACCCCTTTACACCTTTCTTGGCCGAAACACTTCCCACTCTCCCTCTCCTCCATTTCTTCTTCTTCTTCTTCATCTATTCTTTCTTTTATTGCTCGAGGGCGAGCAAAATTCTAAGTTTGGTGTGGTAAAATCATAAGCTTTTTGTTTTTCCATTACCATTGATGGCACCTGAGACCGAAGAATCCTCTAGAAAGGGGAAAGGGAAGACAAAAGCCTCCACATCCGAGTCATGGGAGATGGAAAGGTTCATCTCCAAAGCCCATCAAGACCACTTCTATGATGTTGTGGCCAAGAAGAAGGTGATCCCTGAGGTCCCTTTTAAACTCAAAAGAAATGAGTATCCGGAGATCCGACATGAAATTCAAAGAAGAGGTTGGGAAGTTCTAACAAATCCCATCCAACAAGTCAGCATCCTAATGGTTCAAGAGTTCTATGCCAATGCATGGATCACCAAGAACCATGATCAAAGTAAGAACCCGGATCCAAAGAACTATGTTACAATGGTTCGGGGGAAATACTTAGATTTTAGTCCGGAGAATGTGAGGTTGGCGTTTAACTTGCCCATTGTGGCATTTATGTATCCGGTGGTAATACTGGAAAACAAAGTGCTTAGGGCCACGGCCAAGACTCATAAAGAAGCTGTGTTCAAGAATCATCATACTGAACTAGGAGAATCAATAACACTGTCTGATCTCTGAGTACCTATAGATGCCAATCATTCTGAACCTCAATGGATAAAGTGAGATGGCAAAACTATTCAAGAGGCAAAAAGCTATAAGTCCCGCTCATATGATTGAAGCTATGTTTCATTGATAGTTTGGAATTTATAGTATATTCTCTTCTTTTTATCCTATTTGATTTTCAGTTGCTTGGGGACAAGCAACAATTTAACTTTGAAGCTGGAGCACACTTTGGAGCCTTAGGCCACGCTTTTAAAAGCGTGGCCCAAAATATAAACAAGGAGAGCGCTCATTTGCAAAGAGAACGCTCCGTTATCTGAACGAGCGTTTTCGAGCAAATTCAAAATTGGAATTGGAGTTTTGTGACCGACGCGCACGTGTTGGTGGGATATACTAAAAGAAGGATGCGCAAGCGTGGGTTGAGCGGCAGCGTGGTAGTGGCATGTTTGAAGACCCACGCGTACGCGTAGGGGACGCGTACGCATGGGGAGCACTCAATTGAAGAACGCTACGCTCATTTAGAAAATGCTGCAAGGGACGCGCACACGTACATGACGCGCACGTGTCGATGTGCCAGATTGCTAAAGCACGCGTAAGAGTGAGGGACGCGTACGCGTGGATGGGCGAAAACGCAAAAGCACGCGCAAGCGTACGGGACGCGTACGCGTGGGTGTAAAAGTGCTCCGTTCTCTAAATGAACGCTACGCTCTCCTAGAAGCGTCACTTCTGCTCAATTAATATGATTCCAAGCCCAATTGAAACTTAAAAGCAAGCAGAGCCCATTGACATCACTCAAAGGCACAAGACACAGTTAGTATAGCATTTTCATTTAACTATAATTTGTTTTGAATTTCATTTCAATTTGTAATTTAGACAAGCCTATATAAAGGCATCCGTTTCATTCATTAGGAGGTCTGTTAGGGAGACAGACAGTAGGCTGCATTAGTAGTAGGCAGTAGTAGGAGTAGGAGTAGGAGTAGAATAGAAGACTCTTTGATACACTTTTCTTTTCTTTCAGTTATATTGAATTCAGTTTATGCAATTTCAATTTCTGCAATCCTCTGCTACAATTTCCTTTTCTGCAAACTTTACATTTCTGTTCATGTTCATCAGTTTGATTTAATTTTCCTGCAATTTACATTTTCTACAAATGTTCTGAGAGCTATGATCTAGTGAATTTTTCCTTTCTATTACTTGTCCTGAGTTCTGATTTATAGTTTCTTTAATTTTTCTGCACCCAATTCCCTTTACAGTTGATGCAAATTACTTTTCTTGCTCTTTAAGCTTCTGCTGATTTACATTCTGCACTTTAAATTCATTGCAATCTACTTTTTCTGATTCAATTTCACCCAATTCACAACTGTTAGCTTAACTAGACTAATCATCTCACTAAAGTTGCTTGATCCATCAATCCCTGTGGGATCAACCTCACTCCTATGAGTTATTACTACTTGATGCGACTCGGTACATTTGCCGGTGAGTTTGTGTGAATCGTTTTTCCCTCATCAATCCTCTCACTGTAGGAATGAAGTGATTATTCGGTCTCTGGTATCTGGAGGGTCTGTCTGATGGTCTCTGGGCTAAAGTCAATGACTCTTCCCCTTACAAAGGTTTTGTGGTCCCTTTCATTGATGCCAGACACATCCTTATAGGTAATCCACATGTTCCCATAGAATTCTTGAACCATCAACTATCCTGCCTGTGGGTGTGGATTGCACAGAACTTCCCATCCTCTTCTCCGAATTTCACATATAATTTCTGGAAGTTCATCCGGTTGGAGCTTAAACTGTACTTCTGGTAGAACTGGCCTCTTACCAGTGATATAAAAAAAATGTTCTTCATGTAACTTAGATTTGAAGTGCCTTGAGTCATGAGAACCGGTTGCTGGTTCCTTTCCCTTTCTCTTCTTGGACGGTTGGGTGGTCTTAGGTGCCATAGAGATAAATCAAATAGAACAGCGGAGCGGCAACACCAAACATAAAACTATTGCTCGTCCCTGAGCAAAATAAAGAAATATAAAGAGGGAGAAGAAAGAAATACAGAAATTGAAATAGTAGAAAATAAAAGACAATGCCAAAAAAATATGTTTCTGTTCCTTTTGTTTTTTTTTTTTGAATTATAAATTAACCGAACAAAATAAAAGTAAAAGAAAATTAGAGGAAGAGGGGGGAATAGGCACGAACAGAGGACGTGAAGGCTCGGTTGGAAAGAGGGTGATATGCGTGAGGGAGGGTAGGATGAAGGGGTTAAGGTTAGTTGGAAGGAAAGAAGAGAAAAAAAATTAAGGAGAAGGGGGCGTTGGGTTTGTTGCTGTGTATAGAAGGAAGGGATGAAGCTTGGGTATTGAGGGCTGTGATATGTTGAGAATGTAGGAATAGAAGTGGAGTCAGGGAGAAGGAATATGTGTTGTTGGGATGAAGGGGAGTGGGGATTTAAATAGGAGGGAATATGGGAAAGGGGGTGATGGTTTGAATGGTGAATTAATGAGGGGGTAGGTGGGTTGGTCACGGGAATTGGGGAGGGGTCTTGGTCTTTGATTTGGAAAATGGTGCAAGGTGTGGTGGATTCAGGAGGGAAGGGGTCACAGGTGAGGCTTTGAGAATGGGGGGTATATGGTCAAAGAGGGTATCGTAGTGTGGGGAAGGGGTTTCTGAGTTGGGGTACAGGTTGGGAAAAGGGGAAAAAGAATAAATGGGGAATGAATAAGGGGCAGAGGATCAGGAGAAAGGCGTTGGGGGGTTTAATGTGTTAGGATGGATTGGGGGCAAGGTTTCAGGAGGTGTAGGGTTGAGAAGGAAATATGTTGGGAAGGTCAAGATAGGTTGCAGGCTGTACAAGGAAGCAAGGTAGCAGGAGTT
>NC_029788.2:29424332-29457137 GCF_000816755.2 Arachis ipaensis
AAGCAGGAGAATCAGGTGGTTGGGATTTGATATGATGGATATTTGGTGGGATTTGGGGGGAATATGTTGTGATTTAGTGGTAGATTGAATGAAGAGATATGATTCCACGCTGAATGTGGAGGATCGAAACTCACCCCACGCTGAACTTGGTGAATACCAAGTTCAGTGCCAACTCCTACGAATGCGTGCGTCCTCTCCACGCTGAACTTGGTTGGCAGCCCAAGTTCAGCGTGGGCCTTTCTCTTTTTTTTTCTTTCATGCTGAACTTGGAATTAGCCAAGTTCAACATGGACCATCCCGAACGGAAACTCCCTTTGTATGCATGCATCCACGTTGAACTTGGAAAATTCCAAGTTCAGCGTGGAGTCTGGCTCTTGTATACGCTGATTGACGTCGTTCTCCACGCTGAACTTGGAATTTTTCAAGTTCAGCGTGGACTTGGCAGGAAGAACTTCCTCTTTGCACGCTTCTAACCACGCTGAACTTGAAAAATCCCAAGTTCAGTGTGGAACTGGCAGAGACTCCCTTCCAAATTACACGCACATGCCACGCTGAACTTGGAAAATCCCAAGTTCAGCGTGGAACTGGCCCTCAGGTCGTCTCTCAAGGAATTGTAGGGAGGTGTAGTTATTATTGGTTATGAGATAGTATATTTTTGGGTTTTTGGAAATAAGGAGCAAGAAAAGTGAATGACAAGAAATTAAATTAATAACTAAGAAAACTCTTGGCAAGGTATGAGAATTAGACATCCTATCCTAGCTATCCTTATCAATTGTGATGAGAATTGTTCGATCAATTTGATTCCTCAAGTCCTAGTCAACTCCTAAGGAAAGACTAGCTTTAGAGGGATCCAAATCAACCAGCAACTTTCAATTGTCAAAAAAACAAAGGAGTTTGATAACTCAAGAGTCTACAATTACTCAACCAAAGCCAAGAATCATAACAATCTAATTTAAAACCCTCCCAAGTATTTTATCAAACACTTGGAAGGCATAACATAGAAATATAGAAAAGTAATAGGGAATGTAAAATCTAAAACCAACAATTGCAAGCATCAATGATAACAATTAAAGAAAGAAGCAATAAATCTGAAATACCTCAAATTGCATTAAATAGAAAATTAAGTCTAACATTAGAATTCATAAAGCTAAATTGGGAAAATAAATAGACCAACAAGAGGAATAGATAAACTAAAGGACTATAACAAGTAATATTAGAAGAGAAACTAAATTAAAGGAACATTGAACTTGGAATTGAGAAGAAATAAACCTAAAGCTAAGAGAAATCCTAAAACCTAGAGAGAGGAGAGAGCCTCTCTCTCTCTAGAAACTACATCTAAAACCTAAAATTATGAATAATGAGAAGTGTGTCCTCATTCCTCTACTCTGCAGCTTCTAATCTGTGTTTTCTGGGCCGAGAACTGGGTCAAAAACAGCCCAGAAATCGCTGGGGGCGAATTCTGATACACTGAATTTTTGCAGATGCACACGTGCGGGTGATGCACACGTGCGCATCACTTATCTTCAGGGAAACTATTGCAAATTATATATCATTTTGAAGCCCCGGATGTCAGCTTTCCAAAGCAACTAAAACCGTCTCATTTGGACTTCTGTAGCTCAAGTTATGGTCAGTTAAGTGTGAAGAGGTCAGGCTGGACAACTTAGCAATTCCTTCAACTTCTTGTATTCCTTCCACTTTTGCAGGCTTCCTTTCCATCCTCTAAGCCATTCCTGCCCTATAAACCCTGAAATCACTTAACACACATATCAAGGCATCAAATGGTAATAAGCGGGGATTAAACATAGCAAATTTAAGGCCAAAGAAGTATGTTTTCAATCAAAGCACAAAATTAGGAAGGAAAATGTAAAACATGCAAATTATATGAATAAGTGTGAGTTTAGTGGATAAAAATCCACTCAATTAAGAATAAAATGTACCACAAAATAGTGGTGCATCAAATCTCTCCACACTTAAACATTAGCATGTCCTCATGCTAAGCTCAAGAGAAGCTATAAAGGAGTGAAGAGGAATGGTAAAACTTATGACATGCAACCTATCTATATGAATGCAACTAAATGCAAAATGCTCTTTCCTACTTGGTTTAAAAGTAAATAAATTCTCCAAGAATAAATATAAGATGGATTCCACTAATTCAAATCACATAATAAGAGACAAGTAAACTTGTAAGAAGATAGCTCATGAAAGCAGGGAACATAGAATCAAGCATTGAACCCTCACTGGTAGTGTATATCACTCTAATCTCTCAAGTGTCTAGGGTTAATCACTCTACTCTTCTCTAGTCATGCTTTCTAAACTTTGTTCTTCATCTAACCAATCAACAAAAATTTAGTATACCAATGCAAACATCATGAGGTCTTTTCAAGGTTGTAATGGGGCTAAGGTAAGGGTGAGGATATATGTATGGCCAAGTGAGCTATAATATGAATCTTTGACTAACCTAAGCTTTCGCCTAACATACACACACTCTATGTAACTCTAAAATCATGCCTAGCTACCCATAATTTCCACTTTTGTATCACATACTCATGTACCAAATATTTCTTCAATTTTATCACATATGCATTGATCTTTTATTAACTTAACATTGGGATAATTTTTGTCCCCTTATTTATTTATTTATTTATTTGAATATTTTTTTATTTTTTTTCTTTTTTTTTTTTTGAAAAAGATATAAAAGTAGACATAACATATCAATGCACATGGATTTTTTTAATTTTTTCTTGGTCTCACATGAGTAAGTACCCAAATTTCTAATATTTTGTCATTCAAACACTGTACACTTTCATTAACCCAAGTTCCCATAGTTCCCCACACTTAATTAATACACAATCTCTATCTTAAGCTAACCAAAGATTCACTTGGGGTAATTAATTATTTTTTCTGCTTAAGGCTAGTGATGTGGTAAAATATACAACAAATGGGGATTAAAAGGCTCAAGGTGGCAAATAAAGGTGATTGAAAGGGTGGGCTATTTAGGATAAGTGAGCTAATAACAAATGATGGCCTCAATCATATGCAAGCATGTAAATACACTAAACAATGGATATATAAAATGAAACAAAATATATATTACAATCATAGAGAAGAGAACACACAAGAATAAAATATTATGGTTAAATAATGTAACCATGTTATTAAGCTCAAATCTCACCGGTTTGTGTGTTCTTAGCTATAATTCATGTTCCAATTTATAGTCTTCAAACAAGTTTAACACAAATTTTTCAATTTAAATTAGTGAATTGCTATAAAAAGTTTCTTGAAAAAGAATTCGTCACCTCAACTAAGTAGTGATAAAATATGCACAAAATCAAGCAACATGCAATCAAACATGCAAATGCAACAATAAATTAACAGGAAAAATTAAACATTGGTGTTGAAATAGGAAATAACTAACCCAGGGAAGTCGGTATCGATCTCCCCACACTTAAAGATTGCACCGTCCTCGGTGCATGCTAAGATGTGCAAGTGGACGGGCTGCTACAACTGATGCTTTTCTCCAAAGATTGTGCAGATGGACTTGTTCGTCGCCCCATGCAAAAGTTTTCCGTTTTTCTTCCTCGGTGGCCATCCTAAAAGAAGGGCAAAAAGAAGAAAATTAACCCAGAAATAAAGATAAGAAAATAAATAAAGTAGGGTAGGTTAATGCCAAATAATGAGGGTCTCAATTACATGGTAGCTACAACATGCAAGTGAAAAAATAGTAGAAGCAAATGGCATATCAATAGTGCAAAAATTACAACAATAGGGGAGAGGGTGTGGGTAATGCAAGATAGTATAAGTGTATATCAATGCAAATTGAATGCAAGTATCATAAAAGAAAAATTAAGTATGCACACAATTGAAATGCAATGAATGAAAGTATGCAAATAAATTAAGTAAAATATAATGGAAAATAATAGGGATGAGAGGTTGAAGAAATGAAGCAGAAGAAGAATGTAAGAAAAGAGGAGGGAAGAAGGGGAAAGGAGAGAAGAAAGAAGTAAGAATTTAAAAATAGGGCACGACGCGTACGCGTGCATCACGCGTACACGTGAAAACTGAGTTGGCCGTTCGACGCGTAAGCGTCGCCCACGCGTACGTGTGGGTGGTCTGGAAGCGAAATGACGCGCACACGTCAGGGATGCGTACGCGTGGAACGATTTTGTGCCTCTAGCACAGTGCTAACCCCAGACCAGCACAACTCTCTGTTCAACACGCTTTTACGCCAATTTTCAAGCCCACACGTACGTGTCACTAATGCTTACGCGTGGGTTAAACTTTTTGCAGGGGATGCCTACGCGTGGGATGGCTTGTGCGCTGCGTACCCCTCCCACGCGTCTCTCGTACAACTTTCTGTTCAGTTGCGCATACAAACGACGCGTGCGCGTTGTAGACGCTTGCGCGTCGATCCACCATTTTTTTATGCAGAATGCAAAATGCAGATGAATATGCAGAAATTATGAATGAACACTAATAAAAATAAAATAAAATAAAACTAAGAATAAAAATGAAAGATCATACCATGGTGGGTTGTCTCCCACCTAGCACTTTTAGTTATTGTCCTTAAGTTGGACATTTAGTGAGCTCCTTGTCGTGGTGGCTTGTGCTTGAACTCATTCTGAAACTTCCACCAACGCTTGGACTTCCAACAATCTCTATCAATTCCAGGTACATTCCCCAAGCTTTGATGGAGTTCTTCACAAGTCTTGAGCTCCCAAAATTGATCCTCTTGTATGCCCGGATCCCAAATCTTGTTTCTGCACCCGTCTTCTTGTTGATCATCATTTTTCCACTTGGGTGGTGAGCGATCAGAATTCTCACTGAGACATCCAAACAACTTCCTAGACCCATTCAATCGAGCTCTACACCAATCCTTGTACTTCAATTTGGAGCATGCAACCATACTGAACCTTGCATGACAACTCCTACCACTAACCATCTCCCTTTTACTCTTAAAGCCACAAATATTCCTAAGTTGACCATCCGTCTCAAGCAAACCATATTCAAGTGGCTTGAGAAAGCTAAGGGATATGAATTTTACCCACTTGAATATTTTGAAAGATCATGGTGACTTGGGGGGAGAGGCCTCCAGCAACTTTGGCAAGATGATTTCCAGCTCCATTCCCTTGAGCTCTACCTTGACAACTTCCACCTCTTTGCAGGCTTCTTTAATTTCAACCTCTTCCACTTGGAAGCTTTCTTCCAATTCAATCTCTTCTTCATTACTTACCAAAGGCATGGGAGGTTGTGCTTCTTCTTCTTTAATCTCCATCTCTTGATCAATGGGAGAGGATTCAATTGTAGATAAGGCTTCATCAATGCTTGAATCCATCTCTTGATCATCCTCTCCAAAGTCTTCAACCATGATATGCCTTGGAGGTGGTACACCCTCCTCAGCACCAATTTCAAGCTTCTTGGAGGGAGGTTTTATGGCTGGAGGTTCCCATGGAGGTTCCGCATCTCCTAAGTCTTCATCCACTTCCTCTTCTTCAATAATTTTGGCTTTCTTCGCTTGCTCTAATACAAAATCCAACTCCTCCATGATCACTTCTACCTCTTGACAACTTTCTTCAAGGGTCTCTCCTACCTCCACCTTTTGGCCTCCTCTAGCTTCTTTTGAAGTATGAATTCACGAAACCGATCTTTTCTCTCTTGTTCTGGCTCAGTAGCATCATTGGGATCATGTTGCTCTCAGATTGATGGATATGGGTGTCTTTGCATAGAGAGTGGTGGTGCACCAAAGCTTGAGGGTTGAATAGTGGAGGTAGAGGGTTGGTCCCTGCGGGATATAAGATTTTGGAGTTTAGAGGTGAGACCAATGAAAGTAGAGATAAAAGTGTTGTTATCCAATGGAGGTTAGGGTGGATAGGAGAGTTCATTTGTTGGGAGAGAAGGCTCATAATACGGAGGTGGTTCTTCTTGATAAGGATATGGAGATGGTGTATATTGAGGTGGTGGTTGTGGTGGATAAGGGTTAGGGTCATATGGTGGTGTTTGGTAGTAGGTGGCTTGTGAGTATGGTGGTTCAAATTTATGTTGAGGAGGGGGTTCATAGGCATATGGTGGGGCTTGATTGTCACGAAGAGGTCCACCATAACCGTTGTCTTGGTAAGCATCATAGAATGGTTATTGATAATACCTTGGAGGTGGTTGTTGTCAAGAGGGTTGATCAAATCCTTGTGGCTCCTCCCATCTTCGATTGTCCCATCTTTGATCCAAGCTTTCATTGTAATCTCCTCTTCCTGCAACTTGATTGTAACCAAACTCATAGCCAAAGGGGTGAGAATTCATAGTGGTCAGAGAAATAAAAGCTAATAAAAATTAATGAAAATAAACTCCTAAAACTAGAAACACGAACAAAGGACGAAAAAGCAAAATTATTTACAATAACCAATAATAAGGCACACGTTTGCAATTCCCCGGCAACGGCGCCAAAAATTGACGTGGGCAAAAATTAGTCGATTAAGAAATTATAGTAAGAACAGCATTGTAAGTACAGTTCTTAACCGACAAAAATCCACTTATCAATTTAGAAAGGGTTGTCATAATTTAAGAATAAAAATACTAGGAGTAGAAATCCCAGGTCATCTCCCAACGAGTTGACAAAAGAGTGTTATTTTATTAGTTAGGAATTTTCAAGAATTTTTAGAGTTGGAGAACGGAAAATTAAAATAATAATTAATTAAAGCAATAAAAATTAACGAGAGAATTTATATAATTAAAATAAAAACCTTGACTGGGAGAAGATTAATTGGAAGTTCTATCCTTGTTGGATTTTTTCAAGTGTAATATTAAGAGGTTGTTGTTCTACTTAGTCATCCCTTACCTGATAAGAGAAAGTCAAGTAACTAACTAACCAACTATAAATCTCAGGTCCTAATCCTCTCCCCAAGGAAGGATTAGAGTTAGAGACTAGAGAGTCAGTCAACAACTTCCAATCAAAATTAGCACTTGAGTGTTCCAACACAAGGGTTTCCTTTTAATCAACTCCCAAGTCAAGTTGGGAGTCTACCCCATTGACATGGATACAACGTTCACAAGCATATAAAGGGAATAAGAAGAAGACATGATAAATTAAATAAAATAATAACTGAAAATTAATTAAAGGTAAAAATGGTTCTTTGCATTAATAAATCCTAAAATGCAACATGCGTATCTGAACAGGGTTAATAAGTAATCAAAAGAGTAAAGGTATAAGAAAACAAACTAGAATAATAGCAACTTCAACGGAGGTAGTGACTCTTCTCAATATCCAAAGCAAAAGCATAAACTATAAAAACTATGAGTGTGTAGAAAACCTATAGGAAGAGTGATTTCTCTCTAAGATTTCCATCTCAAAACTAAAACTATGCGAATGAGAATGTGTGTTGAGTCTCTGCTCATCCCCTGTCTCTAGTCTGCATTTCTGGGCCGGAAATTGGGTCCAAACTCGGCCCAAAATTGCCCCCAGCGTTTTCTGTGATTTCTGCAGGTGGCGCATGTCACGCGTACGCGTCAGGCATGCGCACGTGTTGCCATGCGAACTCCAATTCACGTGCACGTGTGAGCCATGCGTGCGCGTCGCTCCTCGCTGGTTATCTCCTTTATTTCTTGTGCTCCTTCCATTTTTGAAAGCTTCTTTTCCATCCTTTAAGCCATTCTTGCCCTATAAAGCCTGAAAACACTTAACGCACAGATCACGGCATCGAATGGTATAAAGGGGGATCAAAAATATATAATTTAAAGGCTTAGGAAGCAAGTTTTCAATTATAAAACAAAATTGGGAAGGAATTGTAAAAGCATGCAATTTATATGAATAAGTGTGCAAAGACTTGATAAAAACCACTCAATTGAGCACAAGATAAACCATAAAATAGTGGTTTATCAATCTCCCCACACTTAAACATTAGCATGTTCTCATGCTAAGCTCAAGGAGATAAAAGGAATGAATAGAGAAAAGTAAGACTCATGAGATGCAACCTATGAATGTAACTATATGCTAAGATGTTTTTGTCTACTTGGTCAAAAGTAAATAAGCTCTTTAAGACAAACATAAATCAGATTCCACTAATTTAAATCAAACAGTAAAAGACAAGTAAACTTGCAAGAAGATAGCTCATGAAAGCAGGGAAAATAAAATCAAGCATTGAACCCTCACTGGTAGTGTATATGCACTCTAATCTCTCAAGTGTCTAGGGTTGATCACTCTACTCTTCTCTAGTCATGCTTTCTAGACTTTGTTCTTCATCTAATCAATCAACAAAAATTTAGTATACCGATGCAAACATCATGACGTCTTTTCAAGGTTGTAATGGGGCCAAGGTAAGGGTAAGGATATACGTATGGCCAAGTGAGCTAAAATATGAATCTTTGATCAACCTAAGCTTTCACCTAACATACACACACACTCTATGTAATTCCAAAATCATGCCTAGTTACCTATAGTTCCCACTTTTGTATCACATACTCATCATGTACCAAATTTTTCTTTAGTTTTATCACATATGCATTGATCTTTTATTAAACTTAGCATTGGGGTAATTTTTGTCCCCTTATTTATTTATTTATTTATTTGAATATTTTTTTTTTTGGAATCATAAAAGCAAACATAACATATCAATGCATAAGGATTTTTTTTTTTAATTTTTTTCTAGTCTCACATGAGTAGGTACCCAAATTCCCAATATGTTGTCAATGAAGCACTGTGCACTTTTATCTACCCAAGTTCCCACAGTTCCGCACACTTAATTGATACACAATCTCTAACTTAAGCTAACCAAAGATTCACTTGGGATAATTAATTGTTTTTTCACTTAAGGCTATTGATGTGGTAAAATATAGAACAAAAGGGGATTAAAAGGCTCAAAGTGGCAAACAAAGGTGATTAAAAGGGTAGGCTATTTGGGATAAGTGAGCTAATAATAATTGATGGCCTCATTCATATGCAAGCATGTAAATATACTAAACAATGGACATATAGAATGGAACAAAATATAGATTACAATCATAAAGAAGGAGATACACAAGAATAAAATATTATGATTAAATAATGTAACCATGTAATTAAGCTCAAATCTCACAAGTTGTGTGTTCTTAGCTATAATTCATGTTCCAAATTTCAATCTTCAAACAAGTTTAGCACAAAAGTTTTAATTTAAATTAGTGAAATAATATAAAAAGGGTCTTGAAAGGAAACTCATTACTTTAACCAAGCAAAACATACATGCAGACAATTATTATCATGCAATCTATCCTATCTAACAAAAGAAAAAGTCAAATGTTGGTGTTAAGAGAGAAAGGTTACCTCCGGAAGTCAAGGACTGACCTCCCCACACTTAAGGCTTGGCACGGTCCTCCGTGCCATCAGTAAGGAGCAAGAGAGGGCTGGAAGTGTCGCCTCCAGTGTCTAGTTCGCCTTGGCTTCCTATACCACTGGATGAAGGGGGGTCTGGGGTGTCCTTTGGTTCTGGAGGTGGGTGTGTACCAACTATGAGGCCCTTCAGGTAGTTGTATCGGCACTTGTTACGGTGCTCCATTTGCTCCATTCGCCGGTCTTGCCGCTCGAACCTTTGAAGGATATGTAGGAACATCTGATGGATGGATGGTGCTTGTGGTGTGGATGATGGTGGAGTGGAAGAAGGAGGAGTAGCCAAAGATGGGCCTGCAGGCTGGCTCGCAGAGGGAACTGGCGGCCTGATGTACTTCCCATTCGGGACATACTGGTCGGCTCTGGGGATCATGACCTTCGTATCTCCTGCCCGAGATGACACACTTGCTGCAGAGACTAAATCTGAAACCAAGGCGGGGAAGGGCAGGTTACCCGCAATCTGTACATGTCCCATGGCATCCCGGATGTGTCGGGGCAGGTTGAAGGGTTGCTCTGTCAGGATGAACCAGATGAGGACAGCCATGTCTGCTGTGAAGGTCGACTCGTGAGTGCTCGGAAAGACATAGTCGATTAAGAAATTATAATAAGAACAGCGTTGTAAGTACAGTTCTTAAGCGACGAAAATCTGCTTATCAATTTAGAAAGGGTTGTCACAATTTAAGAATAAAAATATTGGGAGTAGAAATCCCAGGTTGTTTTCCAACGAGTTGACAAAAGAGTGCTATTTTATTAGTTAGGAATTTTCCGAGAATTTTTAGAGTTGGAGAACGGGAAATTAAAATAATAATTAATTAAAGCAATAGAAATTAACGAGAGAATTTATATAGCTAAAATAAAAGCCTTGACCGGGAGAAGATTAATTAGAAGTTCTATCCTTGTTGGATTTTCCCAAGTGTAATATTAAGAGGTTGTTGTTCTACTTAGTCATCCCTTACCTGATAAGGGAAAGTCAAGTAACTAACTAACCAACTATAAATCTCAGGCCCTAATCCTCTCCCCAAGGAAGGCATAGAGTTAGAGACTAGAGAGCCAGTCAACAACTTCCAATCAAAATTAGCACTTGAGTGTTCTAACTCAAGGGTTTCCTTTTAATCAACTCCCAAGTTAAGTTGGGAGTCTACTCCATTGACATGGATACAACGTTCACAAGCATATAAAGAGAATAAGAAGAAGACATGATAAATTAAATAAAATAATAACTAAAAATTAATTAAAGGTAAAAATAGTTCTTTGCATTAATAAATCCCAAAATGCAACATACGTATCTGAAAAGGGTTAATAAGTAATCAAAAGAGTAAAGGAATAAGAAAACAAACTAGAATAATAGCAACTTCAACGGAGGTAGTGACTCTTCTCAATATCCAAAGTAAAAGCATAAACTATAAAAACTATGAGTGTGTAGAAGACCTAGAGGAAGAGTGATTTCTCTCTAAGATTCCAATCTCAAAACTAAAACTATGCCAATGAGAATGTGTGTTGAGTCTCTGCTCGTCCCCTGGCCCTAGTCTGTGTTTCTGGGCCAGAAACTGGGTCCAAACTCGGCCCAAAATTTCCCCCAGCATTTTTTGCGATTTCTACAGGTAGCGCACATCACGTGTACGCGTCAACCACGTGTACGCATCGCTAGTCAACTTCGCATGTCATGCGTACGCATCAGGCATGCGCACGCGTCGCTCCTCGCTGGTTATCTCCTTTATTTTTTGTGCTCCTTCCATTTTTGCAAGTTTTCTTTCCATTCTTTAAGCCATTCCTGTCCTATAAAGCCTAAAAACACTTAACGCACAGATCACGGCATCGAATGGTATAAAGGGAGATCAAAAAAATATATAATTTAAGGGCTTAGGAAGCAAGCTTTCAATCATAAAACAAAATTAGAAAGGAATTGTAAAATCATCCAATTTATATGAATAAGTGTGCAAAGACTTGATAAAAACCACTCAATTGAGCACAAGACAAACCATAAAATAGTGGTTTATCAATCTTCCCACACTTAAACATTAGCATGTCCTCATGCTAAGCTCAAGGAGATAAAAGGAATGAATGGGGAAAAGTAAGACTCATGAGGTGCAACCTATGAATGCAACTATATGCTAAGATATTTCTGTCTACTTGGTCAAAAGTAAATAAGCTCTTTAAGACAAACATAAATCAGATTCCACTAATTTATATCACACAGTAAAAGACAAGTAAACTTGCAAGAAGATAGCTCATGAAAGCGGGGAACATAAAATCAAGCATTGAACCCTCACTGGTAGTGTATATGCACTCTAATCGCTCAAGTGTCTAGGGTTGATCACTCTACTCTTCTCTAGTCATGCTTTCTAGACTTTGTTCTTCATCTAACCAATCAACAAAAATTTAGTATACCGATACAAACACCATGAGGTCTTTTCAAGGTTGTAATGAGGCCAAGGTAAGGGTGAGGATATATGTATGGCCAAGTGAGATAAAATATGAATCTTTGATCAACCTAAGCTTTCACCTAACTTACACACACTCTCTATGTAATTCCAAAATTATGCCTAGTTACCCGTAATTCCCACTTTTGTGTCACATACTCATGTACCAAATTTTTCTTTAGTTTTATCACATATGCATTGATCTTTTATTAAACTTAGCATTGGGGTAATTTTTGTCCCCTTATTTATTTATTTATTTATTTGAATATTTTTTTTTTTGGAATCATAAAAGCAAACATAACATATCAATGCACAAGAATTTTTTTTTTTAATTTTTTCTAGTCTCACATGAGTAGGTACCCAAATTCCTAATATGTTGTCAATGAAGCACTGTGCACTTTTATCTACCTATTTCCCACAGTTTCCCACACTTAATTGATACACAATCTTTAACTTAAGCTAACCAAAGATTCACTTGGGGTAATTAATTGTTTTTCCGCTTAAGGCTATTGATATGGTAAAATATAGAACAAAACGGGATTAAAAGGCTCAAAGTGGCAAACAAAGGTGATTGAAAGGGTAGGCTATTTGGGATAAGTGAGCTAATAATAATTGATGGCCTCAATCATATGCAAGCATGTAAATATACTAAACAATGAACATATAGAATGGAACAAAATATAGATTACAATCATAAAGAAGGAGACACACAAGGTTGTGTGTTCTTAGCTATAATTCATGTTCCAAATTACAATCTTCAAACAAGTTTAGCACAAATGTTTTAATTTAAATTAGTGAAATACTGTAAAAAGGGTCTTGAAAGGAAACTCATTACTTTAACCAAGCAAAACATACATGCAGACAATTATTATCATGTAATCTATCCTATCTAACAAAAAAAAAGTCAAATGTTAGTGTTAAGAGAGAAAGGTTACTTCCGGAAGTCAAGGACTGACCTCCACATACTTAAGACTTGGCACGGTCCTCCGTGCCATCAGTAAGGAGCAAGGGAGGGCTAGAAGTGTCGACTCCAGTGTCTGGTTCGCCTTGGCTCTCTTTACCACTGGATGAAGGGGAGTCTGTGGTATCCTTTGGTTCTGGAGGTGGGTGTGTACCAACTATGAGGTCCTTCAGGTAGTTGTATCGGCGCTTGTTACGGCGCTCTATTTGCTCCATTCACCGGTCTTGCCAGTCGAACCTCTGAAGGATCTGTAGGAACATCTGATGGATGGATGGTGCTTGTGGTGTGGATGGTGGTGGAGTGGAAGAATGAGGGGTAGCCAAAGATGGGCCTGCAAACCGGCTCCTAGAGGGAACTGGTGGCATGGTGTACTTCCCATTCGGGACATACTCGTCGGCTCTGGAGATCATGACCTTCGTGTCTCCTGCCCGAGATGACACACCTGCTGCAGAGACTAAATCTGAAACCAAGGCGGGAAAAGGCAGGTTATCCGCAATCTGTACATGTCCCATGGCATCCCTGATGTGTCGGGATAGGTTGAGAGGTTACTCTGTCAGGATGCACCAGATGAGGACAGCCATGTCTGCTATGAAGGTCGACAAGTGAGTGCTCGAAAAGACATAGTGGGACATAATTTGTGCCCACACGCGAGCCTCCAGGGTGAGTGATTGGGCTGAAATGCTCTTGGATTTTGAACGATGCTGCCCATAGATCCAAGTGCTGCCAGGTTTGGCTATAACTCCAAGTACGCTATTGACGTTGGGATTTTTGCCAGTAAAGAATTTTATAAAAATAGTCGCATTGTAGATATAGTCTCCAAACCAACAAAAATCCCTTCGTACAAACGTTTTGGTTGTCACAAGTAACAAACCCCTTTAAAATTGATAACCGAGTATTTAAACCTCGGGTCGTCTTCTCAAGGAATTACAGGGAGGTATGTTCTTATTATTGGTTATGAGTTTGTAAATTGGGGTTTTGGAAGTAAGGAGGGAATATGTTATATGACAAGTAAAATAAAATAATAATAATAAAATCTCTTGGCAAGGTATAAAAATTGGAATCCCTATCCTAGTTATCCTTATCAAGTGTGAAGAGAATTGGGTTTTAATCCCACTTGGTCAGCCTTTATTAAACAAAGGAAGGTTAAGTGAACTGATTAGCTTGATTCTCAAGTCCTAGTCAACTCCTGTGGAGAGACTAGTGTTAGAGCAATCCTAGCTCAAGCAGAATCTGCCAATTTCAATCACTTGCCGAGTTTGATAACTCAAGTACTACTAATCACTTGACCAAAGCCAAAAGGGAGAAAAATATCTAAATTAAATTAAAAGCATCAATATAAATAAAGCAAAGCAATCTTAAATCTGAAAATACCTCGAATTGCATTAACAAAAGAAATTAAATCTGGCATAGATGTTCATAAATTAAATTGAGAAAATAAATAAAAAGAACATTGAACCTGGGATCGAGAGTCACTCCTAAAACTAAGAGAAATCCTAATCCTAATCCTAAGAGAGAGGAGAGAACCTCTCTCTCTGAAAACTACATCTAAATCCTAAAATTGTGAATATCATAAGCTTGTTCTTGAATGGATGCAATCCCTCTACTTTATAGCCTCTAATCTATGTTTTCTGGGCCGAGAACTGGGTCAGAAACAGCACAGAATTCGCTAGTTGCGAATTCAAACACGCTGATTTTTCGTCACTGCGATGCGGCCGCATGGAGCACGCGGTCGCATCGCCTAGCGTCAAGGCAACTATGGCATACTATATATCAAATCGAAGCCCCGGACGTTAGCTTTCCAACGCAACTAGAACCGCATCATTTGGACCTCTGTGGCTAAAGTTATAGCCGTTTGAGTGCGAAGAGGTCAGGCTGGACAGCTTAGCAGTTTCTCCAACTTCTTGTATTCCTTCCACTTTTGCATGCTTCCTTTCTATCCTCCAAGCCATTCCTGCCCTATAATCTCTAAAAGCACTTAACACACATATCAAGGCATTGAATGGTGATAAGGGAAAATTAATTTTTGGTAATTAAAAGGCTCGGGAAGCAAGTTTCCAATTATAGAATAAAATTAGGAAGGAAATATAAAACCATGCAAATATTATGAATAAGTGGGTAAAGAGTTGATAAAATCCACTCAATTGAGCACAAGATAAACCATAAAATAGTGGTTCATCAGCTATCCCAGTCGAACTAATACATCTGGTACTTATGTGAGGATTCTTGGTATGCATCCCATCCCTCTGGACTAGGTGGAAGGTCCAGTGCTCTCTGGATGGCACTCTCAGAGACAGGGACCCGCTGCTAACGGACGAAGACAGTCTGCAGAGTAAGCGAGTAGAAGTTTGAGTAGGATTTAACTACCCATGATAAGTTGGCCTCTCACGGCTGTCTCCTCAAAAATCTCCACTGTCTCCTCTCTATTCGGGGCTCCACAAAATCAACAAAGTGTGTTGGGACAATGAGTAGATGCTCATTGTTGTAGTTCCTCTCAGCTAGGATGGGGAACATTTGTTTGCAATAATGGTTAGCAAATTGTGTGGAGCCCCGAACGGGAGAGGCTTTCTCTGATTCATCAACTTTAATGATCCTCTTCACCCGCTTTGTTGGCGGCTTGACACTGGTAGATGGAAGTGCCTTTGCCAGTGTTCTCTTGGTTCCTCTCCTAGCCGGTGGCTTGTCAGTGGCCTTCTCTTTTCCTTTCTTGGTACGCATGCCTAAGGAAAAAGAAAAAAGAGGAGTGTAAAATATAGATAACCAAAATCGGAAGGGAGAAAATTCCAAGTGATAATGAATGCCAAAGGAAAGATGTTAGCTCAAATACATGGTAGCTACAACATGTAGGTAAGACATCAAGTAAGAGCAATAAGGCAATTCATAATTAAATAGATGCAAGAGGTGAAAGCATGCAAGAAGTAGGCATGAGAAGCATAACTCAAGCATCAAAAATTAAATGTGCCAATATAGAGAGTATTTGTATGATGACAATTGTGAATGATAATCCCAAATATATGTGGAGTGCAAAGGTTGTGAAAAAGAGGCATTCAAGTAAAAGAGTAAAACAAAATAGAGTTCAAGATGCCATAAGGGCTTTTTCACAAACACTTGGTGAGCAAGATAGAATAAGAATGAAAATAATATAATCCAAATGGATATGAGAGCCAAATTAAAGTATCCATTGACAAATCACTCCAGATAATAACCACAAGCTTCAAGATAATAAGGTAATACCCAAATAAAACTCCAATACCAACATAAGAATGCATGAAAAAGAAAAGGAAAAGAAACCATAAATAAGTAAGCGAAAAGAAAGATAGAGAAGAAAGAAACATAAATAAATGCAATAATGAAAGAGTAGATGGGAGGAAGAAAAGAACCTTGATGAAGAAGATGAAGAAGAAAAGAAGAAAGTAGTAGAAAGTAAGAAAGAATAAGGAAGAAGAAAGAAAGAAGGAAGAAATAATTAGGATTGAAAAGAATTAGGATTGATGGAGAGGAGATTTGAAATCAGGCGCTGAGGTGATTTAGTTGTGCATCGCATGCGACGCGTATCACGCATACGCATGGATCGCGCTAGTTTTAAGTGACACGTACGTGTCAGGGACGCGTACGCGTGACATTGGTTGTGCGAATGGTGCGAAGGCAACCCCGCACGCACACAACTCTCTGTTCAGATATCCACGAGAGGGAAAATTGCATATGACGCGTGCGCGTCAGGGATGCGCACGCGTGGTTGGCCAAGATGGGAAAACGACGCGTACGCGTCAGGGACGCGTACACGTGATGGGGGTTATGCTCCCAGCACAGTTCCAGCCCCACACCATCATAACTCTCTGGCCAAACACCCATTTACGCCGATTTTGCAGGGTCACGCGTACGTGTGATGGCCCAAAATTGCAAGCGACGCGTACGCGTGAAGTACGCGTACACGTGGTCTTGCTTGTGCCTAAGGCATGCTTCCAGCCCTGCTCCCACGCAACTCTCTGGTCAATTCTTCCTTGTTTCGCATACACATATGACGTGTATGCGTCAGCGACGCTTGCGCGTCGTGTGCTTGCTTTTTTTTTTTTTAGGAATGCAAAATGCAGCATGCAGATGAATATGCAAAAATCATGAATGAACTCTATGGAAAAACAAAAGTAAATAAAACTAAGAATGAAAAGGAACGATCATACCATGGTGGGTTGTCTCCCACCTAGCACTTTGCTTTTACGTCCTTAAGTTGGACGGTTTACCAGCTCAATCTGCTTCTGATGGTGGATCTTCCAAGAGGAAGATCTCTAGCTCTTTGTTGTTCTTCATCTTCTCAACATGGTACAGCTTTAAGTGATGTCCATTGACCTTGATGAATTTGGAGCTTGAGGGATGACTCAGGTGGAAGACTCCGTATGGCTCTGCCTTCTCTACTCTATAGGGTCCTTCCCACCTTAACCTCAGCTTGCCAGGCATGAGCTTCAGTCTTGAGTTGTAAAGGAAAACTAGCTACCCAGGTTTGAACTTTCTTCTCTTGATATGCTTGTCATGCACAGCCTTCACCTTCTCTTTATATAGTCTAGAGTTGTCATATGCTTTTAGTCGAAAGGTCTCCAGTTCTGCTAGTTGCAGCTTCCTTTCAGCACTGGCCTTCTCAAATCCCATGTTGCATTCCCTTACAGCCCAGAAAGCCTTGTGTTCCACCTCCAATGGGAGGTGACAAGCCTTTCCGTATACTAGGCGGAATGGACTCTTTCCTATGGGTGTCTTGTATGCTGTTCGATAAGCCCAAAGCGCGTCTACAAGTCTAGTGCTCCAGTCGTTCCTATGAGGCTTGACTATCTTCGCCAGAATGTACTTTATCTCTCTGTTAGACACCTCTGCTTGCCCATTAGTCTGGGGATGATAAGCTATGGCTACCTTGTGGATGATGCCATGTTTCTTTAGTAGGCCTGTTAATCTCTTGTTACAAAAGTGAGTGCCTTGATCACTTACGATTGCTCGTGGTGATCCAAAGCGACAGATAATATGATTTCTAACAAAAGAGACAATAGTGTTAGCATCATCAGTACGGGCAGGAATCGCTTCCATCCATTTAGAAACATAATCTACAGCTAACAGTATATATAAAAAAACCACTAAAGTTTCGGAATGGACCCATGAAGTCAATGCCCCAAACATAAAAAAATTTCACAAAATAGCATAAGCTGTTGGGGAATCTCATCCCTCTTGGATATATTTCCAAACCTTTGGCATGGAGAACAAGATTTACAGAATGCAGTGGCATCTTTAAAAAGAGTGGGCCACCAGAATCCACAGTCTAAAATTTTTCTAGCTGTTCTTTGAGGGCCAAAATGTCCACCATTCTCAGAAGAGTGGCAAGCCTCTAAAATGGACTGAAATTCTAATTGAGGCACACACCGTCTAATTACCTGGTCAGCACCATACCTCCATAAATATGGGTCATCCCATATATAATATTTGGACTCGCTTTTCAGCTTGTCCCTTTGGTGCTTAGTAAAATTGGGAGGGAAGGTATGACTAACTAGATAATTAGCTACAGGCGCATACTAAGGAACTACTTCAGATATTGCGTGCAAGCTATCTAATGAAAAAGCATCATTGATAGGAGTGGGGTCATCCTTAATGTGCTCAAGGCGACTCAAGTGGTTTGCCACTAAATTCTGGGAACCACTCCTATCCTTAATTTCTAAATCAAATTCTTGCAGTAGCAATATCCAACGTATTAACCACGGTGTGGACTCTTTTTTAGCTAATAAATATTTTAGAGCTGCATGGTCTGAGTACACTACCACCTTAGTACCAAGTAAGTAAGCTCGGAATTTATCCAGAGCAAAAACAATAGCCAGAAGCTCTTTTTCAGTGGTAGTATAATTAGACTGGGCAGCGTCTAAAGTCTTAGAAGCATAAGCAATTACGAAAGGATCCTTACCTTCACGCTGAGCCAGTGCCACTCCTACTGCATGGTTGGAGGCATCACACATAATCTCAAAAGGCTGGCTCCAGTTTGGTCCTCTCACAATCGGAGCTTGAGTTAAGGCGATCTTCAGCTTATCAAAGGCATTCATGCAATCCTCACTCAGCTCGAACTCAACGTCCTTCTGCAGTAGTCTGAATAAAGGTAATGCTACCTTACTGAAGTCCTTGATGAATCTCCGGTAGAAACCTGCATGACCAAGGAACGAACGGACTTCCCTCACGGATGAGGGGTAAGGCAAACTAGAAATCACATCTACCTTTGCTGGATCTACAGAAATACCATTATTAGAAACGTGTCCTAGTACAATACCTTGTTTTACCATAAAGTGACATTTTTTAAAATTTAATACAAGATTTGAACTAACACACCTGTCTAATATTCTAGCTAAACTATCCAATCAAAGGCTAAATGAATCACCATAAATGCTAAAATCATCCATGAAAACTTCCATACAGCTCTCAATAAGATCTGAGAAGATACTCATTATGCACCTTTGGAAAGTAGCCGGTGCATTACATAAGACAAAAGGCATCCTCTTGTATGCATACGTTCCAAAGGGACATGTAAAAGTAGTCTTCTCCTGATCTTCAAGAGCTATATGAATTTGAAAATAGCCTGTATAACCATCTAAAAAGTAGTAATGTGATTTACCTGACAGGCGATCAAGCATCTGATCAATAAATGGCAAGGGGTAATGATCCTTGCGAGTAGCTTGGTTGAGGCGCCTGTAATCAATGCAAACTCTCCATGAATTCTGCACTCTAGTTGCTATGAGCTCTCCATGCTTATTCTTCACTGTTGTGACTCCAGACTTCTTAGGCACCACTTGTACTGGGCTGACCCATTCATTGTCTGAGATGGGGTAGATAATATCAGCTTCAAGCAGCCTGGTCACTTCTCTCTTGACAACTTCTAAGATGGTGGGGTTCAGTCTTCTTTGGGGTTGACGGACAGGTCTTGCTCCCTTTTCTAAAAATATCCTATGCTCACAAACTTGAGGGCTGCTACCTACTATATCTGCCAAACTCCACCCAATTGCTTTCTTGTGTCTTCTCAGCATACTAAGCAGCTGCTCCTCCTGTTGGGAAGTGAGTTCCCTTGCAATGATAACTAGAAGCTTCTGATTATCCTCAAGGTAAGCATACTTGAGGTAGGGTGGAAGGGGCTTCAACTCTATTTTCTGCTCATGGCTAGGCACTGGATCATCTGGAGCTAGTGATGATGGCAAAGTATCCTCATTGTGTTCAGAGGGTTTCGCCACACTTGGACCATGCTCCATGTGTATCTCTTTTATTTCTTCTTGGTGAACTGCAGCTACAGTCTCATTAATGATGTCACACTAGAAGATGGAATGATCATCCAGAGGATGCTTTATAGCTTCATCCAAGTTGAAGCTCACTGCTCTGCCATCTATCTCAAAGGAGTAAGTTCCTGAGAAGGCATCCAATTTGAACTTTGAAGTCTTCAGGAATGGCCTTCCAAGCAGGATGGATGATGGTCTTCCTGAGTCATTAGGGGGCATCTCCAAAATATAGAAATCAATGGGAAATGTGAGCCCCTTAATGCTCACTAGCAACCACTGTGATTATGCTTTTATCTGCCAAAACAAAATGAGCTGCCGACCTTTTTAAGGGAGGGAGCCTCAAAGCATCATATACAAACAATGGCATAATGCTAACACACGCTCCTAAATCACACATACAGTCAGAAAATGTTACACCTCAATGGTACACGTAACCATACATGGCCCCGGATCCCCACATTTTTCTGGTATGGCACCCATTAAAGCAGATATTGAGCTACCTAAGGGAATGGTTTCTAAATCCTGTATTCTATCCTTATGCATGCATAAATCCTTTAAACATTTTTGCATATTTAGGTACCTGGTGAATGGCATCAAAAAGTGGAATGGTTACCTCAACCTTTTTGAAGATTTCTACCATCTTGGGGTCGAGCTCTATCTACTTTCTGGACTTCTTAGCAAGGCACGGAAAGGGGATAGGGATGGCGTCTCTTGCAGCCTCAGCTTCCTTTGGGGCACTATTCTCTGGTTGAGCTTCCTCTTCTTCAACCATGTCTTGTACTTCATCCTCTTCTTCAGCATCTTCTACCTCAACAACATCTTCAACTTGAATGTTCTCCTTTGAGCTTGGCTCCTCATGGTTCCTCTCTTGCAGTGTGATTCCTGACCTCAAAGTGATGGCATTGATGCCACCTTTGGGATTGGGTATAGGTTAAGAAGGAATTGTACTGAAGCTTGAAGGTTGATTGTTGGAGGCAATTAGTGAATCCATCCGGGAGACGAGAGCCTGTAAAGTAGTATTCAGTGTTCATAGTAGAGTTAAGTGTATTCTGAATGTCTTGCGTCATAGTGTGAAACATCGCATCATTAGAAGAAGAAGGGGGGTAAGTGATTTGAGCGGCCTGCTGTTGGTTGTTCTGAGGCGCTTGGGACTGCCTTTGGTGAGGTGCTCTGTAAGGCTGGTTCTGGTTCGGCTATTGATAGGGGGTTCTGCTGATACCGGTTTTGGTGATTGTTATTATTATTCTACCTCTGATTTCCTTGGTTGTCTTTGCCTCCTCTGTTATAATTGTCCCTTGATAAACCACTATTTTATGGTTTATATTGTGTTTAATTGTGTGGTTTTATCATGATCCTTACCCACTTATTCATTAAATTAGCATGAAATTATAATTCCTTCCTGAATTTATAACATGTTTGAAAACTGCTTCCTAGAGACTTTAATTATGTATTTTTTAATTTTCCTTTATTCCATTCGATGCCGTGATCTGTGTGTTGAGTGTTTCAGACTCTATAGGGCATGAATGAGTTGGAGATTGGAAAGGAAGCTAGCAAAAATGGAAGGAACACAAGAAATTGAGAAGATAACCAGCGAGAAGTGACGCGGTCGCATGACTCACGCAACCGCGCGAAGGAGAGCAAATCGCAGTGACGCGGCTGCATGGCTCACGCGGCCGCGCGGATTGGAAAAGCTCAAGTGACGCGGTAGCGTGGACGACGCGAACGCGTGGCAAGGAAAAGTGCGAATGACGCGTCCGCATGGATGACACGATCGCGTGACATGTGCGATCTGCATAATCCACAGGATTCGCTGAGGGCGATTTTGGACCTTATTTCGACCCAGTTTTCGGCTTGGAACAACAGACTAGAGCCAGAGAATATGCAGAAACAAACAACAACATTCATTCTACACAGTTTTCAGTTTTAGATCTAGTTTTACTCCCTTAGGTTTCTTTCTCTAGGTTTTAGAATTTTAATTTTCAATTGATCTTAGCATTGGAACATTGAAAAGAGTTATTTCCTCATCAAGACTTCGTCATTCTAGTTCGTTCTCTTAACTTGGTTTTATTCTTCCATGTTCTCTGCTTTGTTCAATTTTGTCATTTGAATACTTTTATGATTATTTAATACAAGGATTATTTCTTCCATTTTAATTTATTTTTCCATTCCAATAATCATGTCTTGAACAACCATTAATTATAAATTAATCTTGAAATCATCCCATCAATAATAGAGATTCCAACTAATCAACTCCCAGTCAAGGCTTTTATTCATATTATTTAAATTTCCTCAATTTAATTTTCCCTCTACTTAACTCAACTTCTTGGAACATCTGATTAATAAAATAGCACACTTTTCTGCAACTCGTTGGGAGATGACCTGGGACTTAAACTTTCAGTAATTTTTAATTTAAACTCTCTGTGACATATTTCTAAATTGATAGGCAGATTTTCGGTGAGTTAAGAACTATACTTGCAACGTAACTATTTTAATAATTTTTAATTCACCAACTTCTGCCCCTCATCAATTTTTAGCGCCGTTGCCGGGGAGTTGCAATAGAGTGCTAAAGTTATTAATTAGAATTTATTTATTTGCATTTTATTTTATTTTTCTACTATGAGCTGCATGTTTCTTTCGTTAAATGATGCGTTCACTTCCTAATCCGTGCTTGCTAATATTCAATCCTGAAATTGAAAGGACTATTTCACGAATAAGGCGAGAACAGCATCGGTTAGTCCGCTCTGAGGGCGGATCTGAAAGTGAACTTGAGGAAGAAACCAGCCCCCGTTCTACTGATTCGGTTGTTTTACGTGCAGAAGACATGGCAGCTAGGAGAGTTACCATCAAGGAGGAAGGAGCCCCTAATTTTACAATGCAACCGTTTCAAGCGCATCATCCAGCGGTAGCTACAGATTTTGAAATAAAGACCGCACTGCTAAATTTGATGCCCAAGTTTCATGGCCTACCTGCTCAAGAGCCTATCAAGCACTTGAGAGATTTCCAGGCAGCTTGTTCTACTGTCAGGCGTGATGGTACTGATGAAACTTCAATTTTGCTGAAAGCTTTCCCGTTTTCTCTTGAGGAAAAAGCAAGAGAGTGGTACTACACTCAACCTCTAGAAAATGCATCCAACTGGGATACACTCAGAAAGGAGTTTTTGGAGAAATTCTTTCCATCTGAAGTTACTGATAAACTAAGGAAGGATATTTCCACAATTGTTCAGGATGACAATGAGACTCTCTTTGAATACTGGGAGCGCTTCAATAATCTTCTGGAAGCATGTCCCCACCACATGATTGACAAGATAGTGCTACTTAGCTATGTCACACAGGGAATGAGGCCCCAAGATAAGACCACATTGGAAAGTGCTAGCAATGGGTCTATGAAGAAGTACAAGACTACTAATGAGGCTTGGCAATTGATCAGTGATTTAGCTGAATCTACTAGGAACCACAGGCAAAAGCAAGGCCGTTCAAAAGCTGTTGCAGAAGTATCCTCTAACAGAGAGACTGCTGCTCTAGCTCAGAGTATATGCGAGATGACCAACTTGCTGAAGCAGATGCAATTGAATCAACAACAAGCTCAGCAAGCTCCTCCACCACAGCAAAACCAACAACTAGTCCCACAAAGAATTTACGGAATCTGTGCTTATTATAGCCATTACACTGATGAATGCTCACAGCTCCAACAAGAAGACAACATGGCGGCATCCACTCATAACTTCTATGACTGCCCCAACCAAGGGTACAATCAAAGTGGAAATAATAACCATGGATGGCAGGACAATTCTAACCAGAATTGGAGGGACAACAATAACAGAGGAGGCAGAGATAATCAGGGAAATCAGAGATGGAATAATAACAACAACAGGCAGCAGAATCAACCTTACAGAGCACCTCACGTGAGGCAAAACCAAAGACCACAAAACAATCAACAGCGGACCTCTCAATTTACTCATTCTTCTTTATCTCCTAATGAAGAGCTACTACAATCTTTTGAGCGAAGACAACAGACCATGGAAAATAACATCATGAATAGTATCAATGCCAGTCTGAATGGTCTCACCTATACTCTGCAAGCTCTTATGTCATAGATTGGATCAACACAAAATTCTAATAATCAACCTTCAAGCTCCACTGGAATCCCCTCTCAACCATTACCCAATCCAAAGGGAGGCATTAATGCCATCACCCTAAGGTCTGGAACCACACTGCAGGAGAGGAATCAGGAGGAACCAAACCCACCAGAACACACCTCAGCTGAAGAGGTAGTAGAAATAGAAGATGTTGAAGAGGAAGAGGACATACAGGACATAGCTGAAGAAGAAATAGCTCAACCATAGGAGGAAGCACCAAAAGGCGCGAACACCACAGAAAATACTACTCCCATTCCATTTCCACAACTTGTAAGGAAGCCCAGGAAGCAGCTGGAACCTGATCCCAAAATGGTAGAAATATTCAAAAAGGTTGAGGTAACTGTTCCTCTTTTTGATGTTATTCAGCAGGTACCTAAATATGCAAAGTTTCTAAAAGACTTATGTATCCATAAAGACAAAATTAATGAATTAGAAACTATTCCTTTAGGTAGTTCTATATCTGCTTTAATGGGAGGATTACCTGAAAAATGTAGTGATCTAGGTCCTTGTATAGTTAGTTGTACTATTGGTGGTGTAGTAATTTATGATTGCATGTGTGATTTAGGAGCATGTGTCAGTATAATGCCTTTGTCTATATATAATATTTTGAGGCTCCCTCCCTTAAAAAGGTCGGCAGCTCGTTTTGTGTTAGCAGATAAAAGCATTATTACAGTGGCTGGAGTTACTGAAGATGTTTTGGTGAACATTAAAGGGCTTACATTTTCCACTGATTTTTATATCTTGGAAATGCCCCATAATGATTCAGATAAGCCATCATCAATCCTACTTGGAAGACCATTCCTGAAGACATCAAAATTCAAATTGGATGCTTTTTCAGGAACATACTCCTTTGAAATAGATGGCCGCATAGTAATCTTCAATCTGAATGGAGTCATTGACAAGCCCCTAGAAGATCGCTCTATCTTCCAGTGTGATGTCATAGATGAAAGTGTAGCTGAAGTTCACAAGGAAGAGTTTGAAGAGAGGCACACTGAACAAGGTCCAAGTATGGGGACCCTCTTAACTGACAATGAGGGTACTTCGTCATTTTCACAAGCTCCAGATAATTCAGAGCCTGCCCATGATCAAAAGTTAGAATTGAAACCCCTCCCTCCACACCTCAAATATGCTTATCTTGAAGATGAGCAGAGGTTTCCAGTTATCATTGCAAGGGAACTTACTTCTCAACAGGAAGAGCAGTTACTTGATGTGCTGAGGAAGCATAGGAAGGCAATTGGGTGGAGCTTGGCAGACATAGTAGGCATCAACCCTCAAGTATGTGAGCACAGAATATTTTTAAAAGAGGGAGCAAGACCTGTCCGTCAACTCCAAAGAAGATTGAATCCCACCATCTTGGAAGTTGTCAAAAAGGAAGTGACCAGACTATTGGAAGCCGGTATCATATATCCCATTTCAGATAGTGAATGGGTAAGCCCAGTACAAGTGGTGCCCAAGAAGTCTGGAGTCACTACAGTGAAGAATGAGCATGGAGAGCTCATAACAACTAGAGTTCAGAATGCTTGGAGAGTCTGCATTGATTACAGGCGTCTCAACCAAGCTACCCGTAAGGATCACTACCCACTTCTATTCATTGATCAAATGCTGGATTGCCTGTCAGGTAAATCACTTTATTACTTTTTAGATGGTTACACAGGTTATTTCCATATTCATATAGCTTCTGAGGATCAGGAAAAGATTACTTTTACATGTCCTTTTGGGACTTATGCTTACAAGAGAATGCCCTTTGGCTTGTGCAATGCACCAGCTACTTTCCAAAGGTGCATGATGAGTCTTTTCTCTGATCTTATTGAGGACTGTATGGAAGTTTTTATGGACAATTTTAGCGTTTATGGTGATTCTTTTAGCCTTTGCTTAGATGGATTATCTAGAGTATTAGATAGATGTGTTAATACAAACCTTGTATTAAATTTCGAAAAATGTCACTTTATGGTAAAACAAGGAATTGTATTAGGACATGTGGTATCTAATAATGGCATTTCTATAGACCCAGCAAAGGTGAATGTTATTTCCAGTTTACCTTACCCCTCTTCTGTGAGGGAAGTCCGTTCTTTCCTTGGCCATGTAGGTTTTTACAGGAGATTTATTAAGGACTTTAGTAAGGTCGCACTTCCCTTATCCAGATTACTGCAGAAGGATATTGAGTTCGAGTTCAGTGAGGATTGCAAACAAGCATTTGATAACCTGAAGACTGCTCTGACTCAAGCTCCGATTGTGAGAGGACCAGACTGGAGCCAACCATTTGAAATCATGTGCGATGCTTCCAACCATGCAGTAGGAGCAGCGCTGGCCCAGCGTGAAGGTAAGGATCCTTTCGTTATTGCTTATGCGTCTAAGACTTTAGACACTGCCCAGTCCAACTATACTACTACTGAGAAAGAGCTTCTTGCTATTGTTTTTGCTCTGGATAAATTCCGAGCTTATTTACTTGGTACTAGAGTAGTAGTGTATTCGGACCATATAGCTTTAAAGTATCTATTAGCTAAAAAGGAATCCAAACCAAGACTCATACGTTGGATACTGCTGTTACAAGAATTTGATTTAGAAATAAAGGATAGGAGTGGTAATCAAAATTTAGTGGCAGACCACTTGAGTCGCCTTGAGCATATTAAGGATGATTCTACTCCTATAGATGATAATTTTCCTTTTGATAACCTGCAAGCAGTATCTGAGATAGTCCCTTGGTATGCACCTATTGCTAATTATTTGGTTAGCCGCACATTTCCTCCAAATTTTTCTAAGCATCAAAGAGACAAGCTGAAAAGCGAGTCTAAATATTATATATGGGATGACCCATATTTATGGAGATGTGGCGCTGATCAAGTAATTAGACGTTGTGTGCCTCAATCAGAATTTCAGTCCATTTTAGAGGCCTGTCACTCATCTGAGAGTGGAGGACATTTTGGCCGTCAAAGAACAGCTAGAAAGATCTTAGACTGTGGATTCTGGTAGCCTACTCTTTTTAGAGACGCTGCTGAGTTTTGTAAATCTTGTCTCCCATGCCAGAAATTTGGTAATATATCCAGGTGGGATGAGATGCCTCAACAAATTATGCTTTTCTGTGAAATTTTTTATGTTTGGGCATTGACTTCATGGGTCCATTTCCAAAATCTAATGGATATTTTTATATATTGTTAGCTGTGGATTATGTTTCCAAATGGGTGGAAGCAATTCCTACCCACACTGATGATGCTAACACTGTTGTTTCCTTTGTGAGAAACCATATTATATGTCGCTTCCGATCACCACGAGCAATCGTGAGCGATCAAGGCACCCATTTTTGTAACAGGAGACTAACAGGATTAATGAAGAAGCATGGGATAATTCATAAAGTTGCAACAGCTTACCATCCCCAAACTAATGGGCAAGCCGAGGTGTCAAATAGAGAAATTAAGCGTATCTTGCAAAAGATAGTAAAGCCTCATAGAAAAGAATGGAGCACCAGGCTACAAGATGCACTCTGGGCATATAGGACAGCATACAAGACACCCATTGGGAAGAGTCCTTTCCGCTTGGTTTATGGAAAAGCTTGTCATCTCCCAGTTGACGTAGAACACAGAGCTTTTTGGGCAGTTAAGGAGTGCAACATGGGAATTGAGAAAGCCGGAGCTGAAAGGAAGTTGCAACTACAGGAACTGGAGAGCCTTCGCCTAGAAGCTTATGAAAACTCCAGAATTTACAAGGAAAAGATGAAGGCTGTACATGATCAAAACATCAAGAAGAAAGAGTTCCAACCTGGGGATTTAGTCCTCCCTTACAAATCTCGACTAAGGCTCATGCCAGGCAAGTTGAGATCAAGATGGGAAGGTCCATACAGAGTAGAGAAGGCCGAACCGTACGAAGTTTATCACCTAAGCCATCCTTCAAGCTCTGAACTTATTAAGGTTAATGGACAACGCCTGAAGCTATACCATGGCGAGAAGATACAGAGAAACAAGGAGCTTGAGATCTTCCTCTTGGAAGATCCCCACATAGCAGAAAATTGACCTAGTGGAGCGTCCAACTTACGGACGTTAAAGCAAAGTGCTAGGTGGGAGACAACCCACCATGGTATGATCGTTTTTTTCTTTATTTTTTTAGTTTTTCCTATTCAATAACTCTTCTCTTCCTTAGTACTTTCGTGCATCTGCATTTACATGTGTTTATTTTCAAAAAAAATTTTTTTTTGCTACGCGACGCGATCGCATCAGCGACGCGTCCGCGTCGTAAGGAGAGTAAAGAAAAATAAAAATGAACAAAAAGTCACGCTGGAGTGTGGCTAGAGGCGTGCCAATAGCACAAATCAACCCACGCGACCGCATCGCTGATGCGTTCGCGTCGCATGGGAATCATGGCCTCCCACGCGACCGCGTGCCCACGCGGCCGCGTGCCTTGAGTTTTCGACGTAAAAGGGTGCACAATGAAATATTGTGCGAGAGTGATGCTGGATTGGTGCTGGAGGCACAACCCTTATCATGCGACCGCGTCGCCGACGCAGCCGCTTAATCCAATTTCTGGCGCACACTCACGTGATCGCGTGAAACACGCGATCGCGCCGTCCCAATTTTGGCAAATAAATTAATTTGAACAGAGAGTTGTGCTGGTGCGAGGCTGCACTCGCGCCAGAAGCACAACATGGGTCACGCGACCGCGTGACCGACGCGATCGCGTCACCATATTTGAAGCGCATCCACGCGAACGCGTGCCCCACGCGGCCGCGTCGCATGCGCCGCACAGCTCAACAAAAAAATTGCCACATATCTTATCTTTCTCTCCTCCAAATCCTAATTTTTCTTTTCCTTCCTTATTTCTTCCTTCCCCCTTCCCCCTTCTATCTCACCTTTCACTCTCTATCTCTCTCACCTCCATTAACAAGGTTTTACTTTCTTCTTCCCTCTTTCTTTTTCTATCATTCTTATTATTTTATATATTGTTTTCTTTTTCTTTTCTTTTTCTTTTCATTATTCATATTTTCCTTCTTCTTCTTTTCCTTTTTACATGGTCTTAGATATTTAATTGAGTCATTAGTCCTCATTATATGCTTGTGGATTGTTGCAAATTGTTTGACAATTATTTTTATTCTATTTAAAGGATTGCTTGCATGTTCACCTTCATATTTTTTATACCTTATTCATCATGCATGCTATGTGTTTGTGAAAAAACTCAAATGGCATTATGCACTTCTCTATGTTGTTATACTATGCAATGCTTGCTTTTCACAACTTTTCTTTACTATTGTATTAATTGAATTTAATTGTCAATACAAACGTGATGGTTTGTTACAAAGTCTTGCTTGGTCTATGCTACTCATGCCCTTTGCTGGCATGCCAATAAACACCTTGCAGTCACTTGTCTTTATACGCACTAGCTATTTTCCATTGTTGGCTTTTCACATGTACTCGCGAGCATGTGATAATGTCATTATATCTTAATGTGCATCCATCACCCTCTTCTCCGTTTCCTTCCTTGCTGTATATCTCTTTGAATTTAATTTACTTTCTCTTCCCTTCTTTCAGGATGGCCACCAAGAAAGGTAAAGAGAAAGCTACTTCTAAACCACCAGCAAGAAGAGGAACTAAAAGAGCATTAGTGGCAGAGCCCTCTTCAACCGCAGTCAAGCCCACAACAAAAAGAGTTAAGAGGATAATAAAGGTTGATGAGAAGGAGAAAGCCTTCCCAGCAAAGGACACTGCGCGATTTCCCAATCGCTACTGTGAGCAGATGTTCCCTATCCTGGCAGAAAGAAACTATAACAATGAATACCTTCTTATCCTCCCGTCCAATATTGCTACCTTTGTTAAGCCGCAAATTGAACGAAGACAATGGGGTTTCTGACGTTAGGATTTTTGCCAGTAAAGAATGTCATAAAAACAGTCGCGTTGTAGATATAGTCTCTAAACTGACAAAAATCCCTTCGTACAAACGTTTTGGTTGTCACAAGTAACAAACCCCTTTGAAATTGATAACCGAGTATTCAAACCTCGGGTCGTCTTCTCAAGGAATTGCAGGGAGGTATGTTCTTATTATTGGTTATGAAGATTGTAAATTAGGCGGTTTTGAGAAATTTGGAGTTTGGGCAATGTGCACAGGTATATTTTCAAGCAATAAAAATTAATAAATAACTGTAAAATAAACTCTTGGCAAGGTATGAAGAACTGGAGGTCCTATCCTAGTTATCCTTATCAATTATGATGAGAATTGGATTCTTCCCCCACCTTATTAACCTCTAACTATGAAGGTAAGTTAAGTGGACAAATTAATTCCAATTTTCAATCAACAATGAGTTTGATAACTCAAGAGTTACCAATGTCTCAACCAAAGCCAAAAGAGAGAAATTCTACTTGAATGGAAATAATTTGGATAAACACAGGGCATTAATAAATTAAAGAGAGCAATCATGAGTCTGAAATACTTCGAATTATATTAAATAAAATGTTCAAATCATAACATGGGAATTCATAAATTAAATTGGAAAAAGAAAAATAAATAAAAATAAAGAACCTGGGATTGAGTGTCACTCCTAAAACTAAGAGAAGTCCTAAATCCTAATCCTAAGAGAGAGGAGAGAACCTCTCTCTCTAAAAACTACATCTACTCCTAAAATTGTGAATGTGTGAGAGCCTCCCATGAATGGATATATTCCCCCACTTTATAGCCTCTAATCTGTGTTTTCTGGGCCGCGAACTGGGTCGAAAACAGCCCAGAAATCGCTGGAGAAGAATTCAAACACGCTGATTTTCGTCACTGCGATGCGGCCGCATTGATCACACGGTGGCGTCGCCTAGCGCAGGGGAACTATAGCATATTATATATCAAATCAAAGCCCCAGACGTTAGCTTTCCAACGCAACTGGAACTGCGTCGTTTGGACCTCTGTAGCTAAAGTTATAGCCGTTTGAGTGCAGAGAGGTCAGGCTGGACAGCTTAGCAATTTCTCCAACTTCTTGCATTCCTTCCACTTTTGCATGCTTTCTTCCCATCCTCCAAGCCATTCCTGCCTTATAATATCTGAAAACACTTAACACACATATCAAGGCATCTAATGGTAATAAGAGAGGATTAATAATAAGCAAATATAAGATCAAAGAAGCATGTTTTCAATCAAAGCACATAATTAGGAAGGTAAATGTAAAACCATGCAAATAGTATGAATAAGTGGGTAAAGAGTTGATGAAATTCACTCAATTGAGCACAAGATAAACCATAAAATAGTGGTTTATCAACCTCCCCACACTTAAACACTAGCATGTCCTCATGCTACGCTCAAGAGAAGCTATAAAGAATGAAGAATGTATGAAATGCAACCTATGAATGTAACTACATGCAGAATGTTTTCACCTACTTAGTTAAAAGTAAACAAATCTTTCAAGAGGAAATATGAACTGGATTTCACTAATTTAAATCATGAAAATGAAGTACAAATAGACTTGCAAGAAGAAAATAGCTCATGAAAGCAGGGAACAAGGGATTGAGCATCGAACCCTCACTGGTAGTGTATACACTCTAATCACTCAAGTGTTTAAGGTTCGATTCTCTCAATTCTCTACTAACCTTGCTTTCTAAGGCTTACTCTTCATCTAACAATCAACATAAATTTAATGCACAGATACACATATCAAGAGGTCTTTTAAGGGTTGTAATGGGGTTAGGGTCAAGGTAGGATTGTATTTGGCCAAGTGGACTAAAATCTGAATCCTTAATTAACTTAAACTTTTCCCACCTAACTTAAACAATCCATGTAATCATAATACAACATCTAACCATCCATTAACCATGTTTTCCACATATTCATGCATTCTAATTTTAAGTACAGTACATATGCATTGCTTTCCTCACTTACTTTGGGGTATTTTGTCCCCTTTTTGCTTAATTGCTCTTCTTCTCTTTTTTTTCTCTTTTTCTTCTTTTTTCTTCTTCTTTTTTTTTTAATTATATTTTTATTTTCTTTTATTTCTCTTAATTCATATGATTAATTTATTGGATGCATGAATCGTGTTCTAAACATTTCTTTCACATCTTCATAAAGATATATAATGCCCAAGTTTTAAACCAAATATTTCCAAACCCACTTTCCCCACACTTAAATCATAAGCACTCTCACTAGTCTAAGCTAACCAAGGATTCAAATTAAGGACATTATTGTTTTCCGCTTAGAGTTAGTGATGAGCTAAAATAAAGAATAAAAAGGGATAAAATAGGCTCAAATTGGTTTACAAAGGATAATGAAAGGTAAGGCCATATGGGTATGTAAGCTCAGTGAAACAAAGGCCTCAATCATGTAAGTGTATGCATACATTAAATAATGGAAATATAGAATTAAGCAAGACAAAGATCACAATTTTAGAGAGAAAAATACACACTAAAACAAAATTTTGGTTGATAAAATGCAACCAATTCAAATAGGCTCAAAAATCTCACAGGTTTTGTGTGTTCGAGTTCTAAACCATGTTCCAGTATAATATCTCTTCAAACGAGTGTAACATTAAATTTTATTCAAATTAGTGAAATTCTCTAAAAAGGTTTCTTGAAAAAGAAAATATTACTTTAACTAAGTGGTAAAATATGCAAAAAAGATCAAACAAATATGCAATCAAACATGCAAATGCAACAATGAACAAACAAATAAAATAAAAATTTTTGGTATTGAGTCAGGAAATAACTAACCCATGG
>NC_029788.2:29457162-29460251 GCF_000816755.2 Arachis ipaensis
GAGATCGGTATCGACCTCCCCACACTTAAAGATTGCACCGTCCTCGGTGCATGCTAAGATGTGCAAGTGGATGGGGGTTGTAGTTCCTCAGCTGGGGCTCTTTTTGTTCCTTTCCTTGCTGTTGATTTGGGAATGGCTTTCTCTTTTCCTTTCTTGGTGGCCATCCTGAAAAAGGGAAGAGAAAGTAAATTAAATTCAAAGAGATATATATAGCAAGGAAGAGAACGGAAAAGGTGGTGATGGATGCACATTAAGATATAACTGACATTAACACATGCTCGCGAGTACATGTGAAAAGCCATCAATGGAAAATAGCTAGTGCATATAAGGACAAGTGAATGCAAGGTATTTATTGGCATGCCGGCAAAGGGCATGAGTAGCATAGATCAAGCATTACTCGTAACTAACCATCATGTTTGTATTGACAATTAATTTCAATTAATACAATAGTAAAGGGAGTTTATGAAAAGCAAGCATTCAGAGTAGTAGGATAAAAGATACTGAAAAGCAGTGCACAATGCCATACGGGCGTTTTCACAAACACATAGCATGCATGTTAAATAATCTAATGAAAATAATAAATTGAACATGCAAGCAACCTTTAAAAATAAATATATATAATTGTCAAATAATTCCTCTAATAATCCACAAGTAAAATATAGAAATAATGACCCAAATAAATTTCTAACACCAATAAAAATAATGCAATGAATGAAAGTATGTAAATAAACTAAAAGAAAATAAAAAGAAAAATAAGAGAGATGAGAAGGGAAAGAAGATAAGAAAGGAAGAAGAAAGAAATAAGAAAAGATAAGAAAAATAAGGATTAGAGAAGAAAAGATAAGAAATTTGGCTGATCTGGATAATCTGTGCGCCGCTTGTGACGCAGACGCGTGAGTGACGCGGTCGCGTGGTGCGCAAGAAGGTCAGGTGACGCGGACGCGTGGGAGGGCTTGGGCTTCCAGCACGAGTCCAGCCCAACTCCAGCATAACTTTTGGCCATGCACCCTTTTGACGTCGATTTTCAGGTCACGCGGCTGCGTGGGTGACGCGATCGCGTGGGAGGCCAAAGTTCCCATGGGACGCAGACGCGTCGGCGACACGGTCGCGTGGGGTGATTTGTGCCATTGGCACGCCTCCAGCGCTGCTCCTGCGAAACTCTCTGTTCATATTAATATTATCTCCCATCTCCTTGCGACGCGGACGCGTCGCTGATGCGGTCGCATCGCGTGCTCGCTCTTTTTTTTTTGTAATCTGAAAAATACAGAATGCAGTGTTATATGAATGTGATGCAAAAATTTAGGTTCAATATAATAAAATAAAATAAAATAAAACTAGAGAACAAATAAAACTAAATAAAAAAATGAAAAAGGAACAATCATACCATGGTGGGTTGTCTCCCACCTAACACTTTTAGTTAAAGTCCTTAAGTTGGACATTTAGCGAGCTTCCTGTTATGGTGGCTTGTGCTTGAACTCATCCAGGAATCTCCACCAATGTTTGTGATTCCAGTGTCCTCCGGGGTCCCAAACTAAGCATGTAAAGCCCTTAAGAAGCTTCAAACAGATTCTTAGGCTCCCGGGGTGACAAATGCCAGAACAGATTCCAGGATCCCAAACTTTACTTTTACACCCGTTTTTGTCTCGATCTGCATTTTTCCAGCCGGGTGGAAGGTGATCTGAATTCTCACTGCAGCGACCAAACAGCTTCCTAGACCCATTCAGTTGAGCTTTACACCAACCCTTACGTTTGAACTTAAAGCTTCCAACCATGATGAACCTTGCAGGACAATTCTTACCACTGGCCATCTTCCTCTTACTCTTAATATCACAAAGAGCTCTAAGTTGACCATCCGTCTCCAGTAGCCCATATTCAAGTGGGATTAGAAAGCTATAGGATATGAATTTTACCCACTTGAATGTTGTGAAGGATGATGGCAACTTAGGGGGAGGTGTTTTTAATGAAATTGCAAGTTCCATTCCCTTGTGCTCTTCTCTGATAATTACCACCTCTTTGCAAGCTTCTTCAATTTCAACCTCTTCTTCTTGGTAGCTCTCTTTCAATTCAATCTCCTCTTCATTGCTTTCCAAGGGCATAGGAGGTTGTGCTTCTTCTTCTTGAATCTCTATCTCTTGATCAACCTCTTCCAAGTCTTCAACTATGATATGCTTTGGAGGTTGTACACCCTCCTCAGCATCAATTACAACCGTCTTGGAAGGAGGCTCTATGTCTTGACTTTCCCATGGAGGTTCTGCATCTCCTAAGTCTTCAACCACTTCTTCTTCTTCTTGAACAATGACAGCTTCTTCTACTTGTTCTAGTACGAATTCATTCTCTGTCTTGTCCACTGGGGTTTCTGGTATCTCTTTCATGCTACGCTCTTCACTAGACTGTCCACATGGAGCTGTGGCTGATCCTTGTATATTTGAGTGCCTAGAAGCCCATTGAATTAATGCTTGCCCCAATTGTTGAACGGTTGCCTAAAATTTAATTACTGTTTCCCTTAGGCGATCCTCTACTTCTTGGGTTGCCGGACTTGGACATGCTACAAAAGAAAGTGGTGGTGGTTGGGAGTGATTGGATTGGAATTGGGGTGGTTCTATATATGGTTCATATGGCTCATAAGGTGGTTAGTATGGTGGTTGAGGGTTAGGGTCATATGGAGGTGAATGGCGGAAAGGGGCTTGTGAGTGTGGTAGTTCAAAGTTATGTTGAGGAAAGGGTTTATAGGCATATGGTGGTGGTTGTTGATAGTCCATTGGAGGTGGTTGTTGCCATGAGGGTTGATCAAATCCTTGTGGCTCCTCCCATCTTTGATTGTTCCAACATTGATGCCTGTTCTCATTGTAATTTCTTCTTTCTGCAACATAATTGTAACCAGACTCATAGCCAAAGGGGTGAGAGTTCATAGTAGATAGAAATTAAAAATAAAAACAAATTGAAATTAAAAGGTTATTTAAATTTTTAATTTGAAAATTAAATTTTGAAAATTTTTAAAATTGAATTTTGAAATTTGATTTTTTTGAAATAAGATAAGATAAGATAAAAATTTTAAAAATAAAAATCTGAAAATTTTTTTTTGAAAAAAA
>NC_029788.2:29460309-29472944 GCF_000816755.2 Arachis ipaensis
TTGAAAAAGATATGATTTTTGAAAAAGATTTGAATTTTGAAATTTAAAACTAAGATAAGATAAGATAAAAATTTTAAAATAAAAATCTGAATTTATTTTAATTTTTGAAAAAATCAATTAAAATAAAGAGAAAAAATATTTTTGAATTTAATGAGGAAAGTTTAAAACAACAAAATGACACCAAATTTCAAATTTTTAGATCAAAACGAAGAAAACAACTAAGAACAGCTTGAAGGTCAAGATGAACGTGAAGAACAACTTGAAGATCAAGATGAACACTAAGAACAAATTTTTGAAAAAAAAAATTTTTTAATAACTAAATAAAAACAAATAACCTCTTAATTTATGGAAAAGCAAAAATAAACATAAAAATAAAAACAAATAAACAAGCAAAAATAAAATATTTACAATAACCAATAATAAGGCACACGTTTGCAATTTTCCGGCAACGGCGCCATTTTGACGTTAGGATTTTTGCCAGTAAAGAATGTCATAAAAACAGTCGCGTTGTAGATATAGTCTCTAAACCGACAAAAATCCCTTCATACAAACGTTTTGGTTGTCACAAGTAACAAACCCCTTTGAAATTGATAACCGAGTATTCAAACCTCGGGTCGTCTTCTCAAGAAATTGCAGGGAGGTATGTTCTTATTATTGGTTATGAAGATTGTAAATTGGGGAGTTTTGAGAAATTTAGAGTTTGGGCAATGTGCACAGGTATATTTTCAAGCAATAAAAATTAATAAATAACTGTAAAATAAAATCTTGGCAAGGTATGAAGAACTGGAGGTCCTATCCTAGTTATCCTTATCAATTGTGATGAGAATTGGATTCTTCCCCCACCTTATTAACCTCTAACTATGAAGGTAAGTTAAGTGGACAAATTAATTCCAATTTTCAATCAACAATGAGTTTGATAACTCAAGAGTTACCAATGTCTCAACCAAAGCCAAAAGAGAGAAATTCTACTTGAATGGAAATAATTTGGATAAACACAGGGCATTAATAAATTAAAGAGAGCAATCATGAGTCTGAAATACTTCGAATTATATTAAATAAAATGTTCAAATCATAACATGAGAATTCATAAATTAAATTGGAAAAAAAAATAAATAAAAATAAAGAACCTGGGATTGAGTGTCACTCCTAAAACTAAGAGAAGTCCTAAATCCTAATCCTAAGAGAGAGGAGAGAACCTCTCTCTCTAAAAACTACATCTACTCCTAAAATTGTGAATGAGTGAGAGCCTCCCATGAATGGATGTATTTCCCCACTTTATAGCCTCTAATCTGTATTTTCTGGGCCGCGAACTGGGTCGAAAATAGCCCGGAAATCGCTGGAGAAGAATTCAAACACGCTGATTTTCGTCACTGCAACACGGCCGCATGGATCACGCGGTCGCGTCGCTTAGCGTCAGGGAAACTATAGCATATTATATATCAAATCGAAGCCCCGGACGTTAGCTTTCTAACGCAACTGGAACCGCATCGTTTGGACCTCTGTAGCTAAAGTTAGAGCTGTTTGAGTGCAGAGAGGTCAGGCTGGACAGCTTAGCAATTTCTCCAACTTCTTGCATTCCTTCCACTTTTGCATGCTTTCTTCCTATCCTCCAAGCCATTCCTGCCTTATAATATCTGAAAACACTTAACACACATATCAAGGCATCTAATGGTAATAAGAGAGGATTAATAATAAGCAAATATAAGATTAAAGAAGCATGTTTTCAATCAAAGCATATAATTAGGAAGGTAAATGTAAAACTATGCAAATAGTATGAATAAGTGGGTAAAGAGTTGATGAAATCCACTCAATTGAGCACAAGATAAACCATAAAATAGTGGTTTATCAGTTTCCTACGGAGACAGCCAAGGCAGGTCAATCTTTCTTGGGTAGTTGAGTTCTACTCTAACTTCTACATGCCAACCCTGCAGTCTGTTTATGTCCAGCAAAAGCAAGTCCCCATCACAGAAGAGGCCATTCAGCAAGCTCTGAGTCTTCCCCCTATTCCAGAAGGAATGGACGCCTTCCAAGAAGCCACACTTAAGCGCCAGAGGTACCAATTTGACTGGGACTCCGTTCTCGGATTTATCGCATTACCTGGCAGCCATTGGATCTACGGATATCACCGTACCCGCCCTAAGGGAATCTTGGCTTCAGCACGTACCTTGGAGGCTCGCGTATGGGCACAGATCATGTCCCATTACGTCTTTCCGAGCACTCATGAGTCCTCCTTCACTGCGGACATGGCTGTTCTACTATGGTGCATCCTTACAGACCAACCTCTGCATCTCTCAAGACATATCCGGAATGCTATGGGACACGTACAAATTGCGGACAACTTACCTTTTCCCGCCTTGGTCTCAGATCTTGTCTCAGCAGCCGGAGTCTCCTACAGAGCTGGGGACACCAAAGCCGTGCTTCCACGGGATGATCAGTATGTCCCTTACGGGAAATACCTCAGACTCCCCACAGCCACTACAAGCCTTCCTACTACTCCAGTTGAAGATAATCCTTCTTCAACACCACAAGCACCTACAACTGATGAATTGCTCCAGCAGATAATCGAAAGGTTGGATCGACAAGAACAGAAAGCAAAGATGAGAGAGCGCCGTAACGAGCGCCGATTCAAACACCTCAAGGAGCTACTCAAGGGACACTTCAGGGACTCAGATACCCTGGACTCCACTTCTTTTACCAGCACAGGGAGCCATCATGGTCCCGACTATGGAGATACTACCACCAGCCCACCCATGTTCCTGACAGACGGCACCGAGGACGGTGCAAAGCCTTAAGTGTGGGGAGGTCGGTCAGTACCTGACTTCCGGAGGTAATTTCTTTTCCCTAGCACCAATAATTAGGATATTTTAGTTAGATTTTCTTTCTTTTATAGAATAGAATAAATTACATAGGTATACTTATTTCCTTATCTCCTTCAATTAAGCATGAGGACATGCTAATGTTTAAGTGTGGGGAGGTTGATAAACCACTATTTTATGGTTTATATTGTGTTTAATTGTGTGGTTTTATCATGATCCTTACCCACTTATTCATTAAATTAGCATGAAATTATAATTCCTTCCTGAATTTATAACATGTTTGAAAACTGCTTCCTAGAGACTTTAATTATGTATTTTTTAATTCTTCTTTATTCCATTCGATGCCGTGATCTGTGTGTTGAGTGTTTCAGACTCTATAGGGCATGAATGAGTTGGAGATTGGAAAGGAAGCTAGCAAAAATGGAAGGAACACAAGAAATTGAGAAGATAACCAGCGAGAAGTGACGCGGCCGCATGGCTCACACAGCCGCGCAGATTGGAAAAGCTCAAGCGACGCGGTAGCGTGGACGACGCGAACGCGTGGCAAGGAAAAGCGCGAATGACGCGTCCGCATGAATGACGTGATCGCGTGACATGTGTGATTTGCATAATCTGCAGGATTCGCTGGGGGCGATTTTGGACCTTATTTCGACCCAGTTTTCGGCCCGGAACAGCAGACTAGAGCCAGAGAATATGCAGAAACAAACAACAACATTCATTCTACACAGTTTTCAGTTTTAGATCTAGTTTTACTCCCTTAGGTTTCTTTCTCTAGGTTTTAGAATTTTAATTTTCAATTGATCTTAGCATTGGAACATTGAGAAGAGTTATTTCCTCATCAAGACTTCGTCATTCTAGTTTGTTCTCTTAACTTGGTTTTATTCTTCCATGTTCTCTGCTTTGTTCAATTTTGTCATTTGAATACTTTTATGATTATTTAATACAAGGATTATTTCTTCCATTTTAATTTATTTTTCCATTCCAATAATCATGTCTTCTTTTAATTCCCTTTCATGTGTTATGGATTTATTATTTACAATGAGTGAGTAGTTCCCTCACTTGATGGGGAGTTGATTGAAAGGAACTCTTGAGTTGGAAGGATTGAAAGAAAAATTGTAATTGGGTTAACTGTTGGATTGTTATCTAATCACTAACACCAATCCCTTTGAACTAAGTGGGTTGAAACTCGTGAACAGATCTAGCATTCCAACTTGTTTGATTTTCCTTTACCTAGTAAAGGATAACTAAACGGAACAACCATTAATTATAAATTAATCTTGAAATCATTCCATCAATAATAGAGATTCCAACTAATCAACTCCCAGTCAAGGCTTTTATTCATATTATTTAAATTTCCTCAATTTAATTTTCCCTCTACTTAACTCAACTTCTTAGAACATCTGATTAATAAAATAGCACACTTTTCTGCAACTCGTTGGGAGACAACCTGGGACTTAAACTCCCAGTAATTTTTAATTTAAACTCTCTGTGACATATTTCTAAATTGATAGGCAGATTTTCGGTGAGTTAAGAACTATACTTGCAACGTAACTATTTTAATAATTTTTAATTTACCAACTTCTGCCCCTCATCATCCCTCCATCCTTGGTTGGAGTTATCCCTTCACCCCTGGTTGGAGTTGTCTTGCCAACCTTGGTTATGGTTCCCACCTTGGTTATAATTGCCACCTTGTTGATAGTATCCTTGATTCGGGCGGTCATAGAAGTTATGAGTAGCTGCCAAGGTGTTGTCCTCTTGTTGGAGCTGCGGATACTCATAAGTGTAATGAGTATAATCAGCACATATTCCGCATACACTTTGAGGAACCAACTGTTGACTGTGTTGTGATGGGGGAGGCTGAGGTTGTTGTTGATTCAACTGTATCTGCTTCAGTAAGTTGGTCATCTCTCCTAGAGTCTGAGTGAGAGCAGCAGTCTCACTGCTAGAGGAAACCTCTGCAACAGCCTTGGGATGGTTGTTTCTGTGCCTGACATTCCGGGTAGACTCTGTTAGATCAGTGATCAGTTTCCACGCCTCTGTCGCCATTTTGTACTTCTTCATAGAGCCATTACTTGCAGCATCTAATGTAGTCTTACCCTGAGGCTTCAAGCTTTGTGTAAAGTAGTTTATCAACACCATTTGGTCAATCTTGTGGTGGGGACACGAGTCTAGGAGATTCCTGAAGCATTCCCAATATTTGTAAAGGGTCTCTGACTCGCCTTGGATAATGTAGGAAATCTCCTTCCTCAGTCTATCTGTAACTTCAGCTGGAAAGTATTTTTCTAGGAACTACCTTCTGAGCAAATCCCAGTTGGTAATGACTGCTTCAGGTTGAGTGTAGAACCACTCCCTTGCCTTTTCCTCAAGAGAAAACGGGAAGGCAGACAGCAAAATAGTAGTTTCATCTGCACCATGACGCCTAACAGTTGAGCAGGCTGCCTGAAAATCCCTAAGGTGCTTGATAGGCTCCTAAGCAGGTAAGCCATGAAACTTGGGTATTAGGTTGATTAGCGCAGTCTTCAATTCAAAATTTGGAGCCAGATTTGGGTGACGTGCTTGATACGGTTACAGTGTAAAGTTTGGAGCACCTGCTTCCTGGAGAGTAATCCTTCTGGGCTCCGCCATATCACCTGCACGTAAATCAACAAAATCAGTAGAAAAGGAGCTTGTTTCTTCCTCATATGGCGCTTCAGATTCGCCTTCAAAAGAGACTAGTGAATTGGTAGTAACCACTTCACCACCCTCAGAGGCTAACCGACGCCGAGCTCGCCTAATACGTAAAATAGTTCTTTCAATTTCAGGATCACGCGCCGCTAAGCTTGGGTCAGGCAGTGAACGCGTGATTCAATAAAAGAAACATACAGCTCATGGTAATAAAATAAAATAAAATATGTAAAAATTAAAAATATGTACACCAACTAATAATTTAGCACACTGTTGCAACTTCCTGGCAACGGTGCCAAAAATTGGCGTGAGCAGAAATTAGTCGATTAAGAAATTATAGAAAGAACAGTGTTGTAAGTACAGTTCTTAACTGACGAAAATCCGCTTATCAATTTAGAAAGAGTTGTCACAATTTAAGAATAAAAATACTAGGAGTAGAAATCACAGGTCATCTCCCAATGAGTTGACAAAAGAGTGCTATTTTATTAGTCGGGAATTTTTCAAGAATTTTTAGAGTTGGAGAACGGGAAATTAAAATAATAATTAATTAAAGCAATAAAAATTAACGAGAGAATTTATATAATTAAAATAAAAGCCTTGACTGGGAGAAGATTAATTGGAAGTTCTATCCTTGTTGGATTTTCCCAAGTGTAATATTAAGAGGTTGTTGTTCTACTTAGTCGTCCCTTACCTGATAAGGGAAAGTCAAGTAACTAACTAACCAACTATAAATCTCAGGTCCTAATCCTCTCCCCAAGGAAGGATTAGAGTTAGAGACTAGGGAGCCAGTCAACAACTTCCAATCAAAATTAGCACTTGAGTATTCCAATTCAAGGGTTTCTTTTTAATTAACTCCCAAGTCAAGTTGGAAGTCTACTCCATTGACATGGATACAACGTTCACAAGCATATAAAGAAAATAAGAAGAAGACATGATAAATTAAATAAAATAATAACTAAAAATTAATTAAAGGTAAAAATAGTTCTTTGCATTAATAAATCCCAAAATGCAACATACGTATCTGAACAGGGTTAATAAGTAATCAAAAGAGTAAAGGAATAAGAAAACAAACTAGAATAATGGCAACTTTAACAGAGGTAGTGACTCTTCTCAATATCCAATACAAAAGCATAAACTATAAAAACTATGAGTGTGTAGAAAACCTAGAGGAAGAGTGATTTCTCTCTAAGATTCCAATCTCAAAACTAAAGCTATGCGAATGAGAATGTGCTTTTAGTCTCTGCTTGTCCCCTGGCTCTAGTCTGTATTTCTGGGCCGAGAACTGGGTCCAAACTCGGCCCAAAATTGCCCCCAGCATTTTTTGCGATTTCTGCAGGTAGCGCATTAAAAGAACTGAAGATTGATAGTTTAGAAGTTATAGTAAACTCTCGTTGCAAGTATAGTTACTAAACCAAGCAATCAACCTTTCTTACAAACGTTTTGGTTGTCACAAGTAACAAACCCCTAAATAAATTGATAACCGAAGTATTTAAACCTCGGGTCGTCTTCTCAAGGAACTGCAGGGAAGTATGATCTTATTATTGGTTATGAAGATTGTAAATTGGGGTTTTAAAGGTAGGGAGCAAGTAATTTAAATTGTAATTAAAATAAATAAAAGACTGTGAAGTAAATAAATGATCGTAAAACACACTTTTGGCAAGGTATGAGAAATTGGAAGTCCTATCCTAGTTATCCTTATCAATGTTGATAAAAATTGAATCTTAATTCCCCTTAGTTAACCTTTGCTAGAGCAAGGGAAGGTTAAGTGACTAATTAGTTAGATCCTCAAATCCTAGTTAATCCCTAAGGAAAGATTGGGATTATTGAAGTTCAATTCAATTAGCAAAGATAATGATTATCAATCATGTTAAGTTTGATAACTCCTGAGTTACTGATTTCTTAACCAAGACCAAAAGAAGAAAAATAAATCTACTAGAATAAAAATGTCTTCAGATTGGGAATAACAGTAATATAAATAAAAGAAAGCAATAATAAACCGAAATACCTCAAATAACATTAATTCAAAAGAGTAATCTCTAACATAGAAGAATTCATAAATAAATTGAAAAGATAAATAAAAAGGAATGTTGAACCTGATAGAAAGAGATAATCCTAAAAGCGAATAAAATCCTAATATAAATCCTAATCCTAAAGAGAGAGGAGAGAATCTCCCTCTCGAAACTAAATCTAGATCATGAAAACTAACTAATTGGAGACTCTCCTCTGAATGGATGTATTCCCCCACTTCATAACCTCTGATCTGTGCCTTCTGGACTTGGATTTGGGCCAAAAAGGGCTTCAGAAATCGCTGGGAGCATTTTCTGTAATTTCTGGTGCGCAGCCTCTGTCACGCGTCCGCGTGGGTCACGCGGTTGCGTCATTTGGAGTTTTCCTTGTCACGCGGTCGCGTCAGTCATGCGTCCGCGTCATATGTGTTTCGCTCAAGGTGCGTGATCGCGTCAAGCACACGGTCGTGTCACTGCCATTTTGTGCTGGCACGCGGTCGCATCGTCCATGCAATCGCGTCACTGCCAGTTTCTTCAAAAACTCCGTTTTGTGCTTTCCTTCCATTTTTGTATGTTTCCTTTCCATCCTTTAAGTCATTCCTACCTTAGAAGATCTGAAATTACTCAACACACGAGTCACGGCATCGAATGGTAATAAAGGGAAATTAAAATAATTACTTTTAAAGCATAGGAAACACGTTTTTCACATACATCACATAATAAGGAAGGGAAAGTAAAACCATGCAATTAACACGAATAAGTGAGTGAAGGATTAAATAAATCACTTAAATTAGGCACAAAATATATCACAAAATATGGGTTTATCAACCTCCCCACACTTACACAATAGCATGTCCTCATGCTAAATCCAAGATAAAGAGTAAGGTAAGGTTGAAGTGGTGGAATCTCATGCAATTCTAATTATTTTTATTCACTTGTATATAAAGCTTACATTTAGTTGAATTAATTCACATTCTCAAGGAATCATATATATAGCCAAACCTTAGATAATGCTAAAGCATTTTTACAATTGAGATGGGAAAGAAAAATATTTTATAGACTTGCAAGACAATTAATAATTCAAGCAGAGATATATGTTAATGAGCTATTGAACCCTCACTGGATTTTGTGTTTACTCTCTAGTCACTCAGTGTTTATTGGGTTAATCACTCTATTCTTCTTTTTATCCTTACTTTCTATAATTTTGTTCTTCATCTAACCAATCAACAATTATAGAATATAGGCATACAAAAGTCATGAGGTCTTTAATTAAGGTTGTAATGGGGCCAAGGTAAAGGTAAGGGTATATGTATAAGGCTAAGTGAGCTAATTAAGCGAATCCTTGATTAGTCTAAGATATCACCTAACATACATACTTTGTAAAGCAAAGCTTCTTTACCTATTTTACCCATATTTTCCCACTTTTGATGTTATATGCTCATGCATTAGTTTTGATTTTGTCCCATGCGCATTGCTTTATTTTGCATTTGGGGAATTTCTTTTGTATCCCCTTTATTCAAATACTGAAAAATAATTTTTTTTTAATTTTAATTTTTTTTAAATGCACATGGTAATTCAATTATTTTGATTTCACATGAGCATGCTTCCCAAAAATTTTCTATTTTGAATTATTTTATTCTTTTCAACTTTCTACCCTTTGTTTTTATCATCCATGTTCCCAATAGGTTTCCCACACTTAAACAATTACACAATTTCTATCTTAAGCTAACCAAGGATTCAACTTGGGATTTTTATTTTGTTTTTCTGCTTAGTGCTAATAATGTGGTTTATAGAATAAGAGGGGATTTAAAGGCTCAAGGGGGCTAACAATGGTGATGTAAAAGGTAGGCTAATTTGGGGTAAGTGAGCTAAAATCAAATAATGGCCTCAATCACTCTCTTGGTATGTATTTCTATTCTATAATCAGACATATAGATTAAAACAAAGTAAAGAACACCAGAATAAAAAGAAGGGCGGAACACACAGGAATAAAATATTATGGTTTAAATGTAACCATACAATTAAGCTAAAAACTCACAGGCTGTGTGTTCTCTAACTCAAAAATCATATATCAGTTATGTATGTCATGCAAGTAAAATTAAGAGTTCCCATTATTCTTAATGTAATTTTTAAGGTGGCTTTAAAGTTCTAGTGTTTCTCCTTGATGAAATGTTGTTAACTAACTAACATGTAATGCTATATATACAAGGTGTGTGGATTGCTTATGTTCAAGTTTCTAGTTTACTTCTTGTTTATATTTTCAATTTAAACTAAGCTATCTTATGCTAAAAAGGGTAAACTATACTAATTAATCCACAATTTCTATAACTAATAAGTTAGAATTGCAACTAAACTAAATGGCTAAAATATGAACTAAGAGTGCAACATCCAGAAATAGAGTAAAAATACATGAAAATAGCAATGTATAAGTACTGAGAAAATAAAAATAAAAATAAAGAGAAAAAATACAGAAAAATAGCAAAATAAAATAAAAGAGTCTACAGTGGTTCACCAAAATAAATACGCCAGAGATGGCGACCTCCCCACACTTAAAATGAAGCATCGTCCCTGATGCTCACTCAAGCGGGGTGTGAAGGGGTGTCATCACTGGAAGGGTGGGTAGCTGGAGTCTCTGTGGTGGTGGTCTGAGGATCTGCCTGCTGCAGAGGAGGTGCTGACTGAATAGGGACCTCTGGGTCTGCAACCTGAATCTGATGCGGGGCCTCCTGATGTGAAACAGCCTGCTCCGAGCCTGCCTGTGCAGCCTCTCTCTGTGGATGGGTCTCTGCCTCGTGATCATCTGCCTCCTCCTCAGATGGCTCTGATGGTGTGTCAGGCTCGGAGGGGATATCGCCAGATCGTATCATCAGCTTCAGGTGCTCATAGCGTCGCTTGCTGCGATGCTCAGCTCTCTCATATCGGAGCCGGTTGCGGCGCTCCATCTGGTCTAGCTGTCGAAACAGGCTGTGCACTAGGTGATAAACTGGCTCTGAGGCAGGTGGAGGGGCAGTGGTGGTAGCAAGGGTAGCTGTAGAGGAAGAGGGGCCGGCAGATGGTGTGGCTGTCTCATCAGTAGGAGTGAGGAATGGAGGTCTGTAGCCCAAAGCCAGGAAGTTCCTGCTGTGAGGGATAATTTTCTTGCATTCTGTAGCAGGTGGCCTCTCATCAGCATCCTCCCAGGGCACGTCAGCTCGACGGCCAAGCTGTGTAACCAGATAGGGAAAGGGGAGAGTGCCTCAGACGTAGACCCTGGCCATGTAGTACTGAATAAAGCGTGGCAGGTATAGGTCCTTACCCTCCATCACACACCATAGGAGGGTGATCATAGCGGCAGGTAGCTCCGTCTCGTGAGTACTCGACATAATAAAGTTGCTAAGGATCTGATGCCATAGTCGAGCCTCATCGTTCAAGTATGCCTGCTTGATTCCCTTAGGCATGGTGGTGTTCTGACCCATGACCCATGGAACAGTCGGGTCAAGGGCTATTCTTGCCTTGACGGCATCCCAATCAAACTTCATGAAGCGCATATCCTCTTCAGCTTTTTGATAACCATCCAGCTGATCGGATTTAGGCAGAAGCTTCAGAACATCCTCTATGGTCTCGTCAGTGACCAGTATCTGCTTCCCTCTTAGGTATACTACATCTAGGGAAGTTTTAAAGTAATTGCAGTAGAATTCCCTTACCCAAGATGTATTTACCTCAGTTAGGTTTCTCTCCAGGAAGAACCAGCCTCTTTGTTTGATCTGATCAGAGGTGTATTGCTGGAGTTCTTCTGGGATCTTCAGAGTCCTCTCCAGGTACAGGTTTTTGGAGTTTGCAAACACCGGATACTTCAACTTGTAGTAGCGGTTTGCAAACTTAATGGGATCAGTAGCAGGGAGTAGCTGGTCAGCCTTCTCCTGCGAGGTAAAGTGTTTCTCCCGCCAGGAGTCATCATGTATGAGGTCCAGGATGGACATGGAGGCTTCACCTCTTTTCTGTTTGCCAGTTGTTGCCTTTCCTTTTTCCTTTCTCTGGGTGTCAGACATCCTGTAAAAAAACAGAAAACCAGGATATAATAAAAATAGGAAAGCAGGTAAGCAATTAATCGAAAGAAGCATATAATGGCAAAAGAGCAATAGAATAATGAAAAGAAGTTAAGTAAATGTACATTAAGGATTGTAAAGGAGTTAGAAAACTGAGAAGAGAAATCCACAATCCAAAATGTAATAGAATTCATGTTAATTAGGAAAAATTATCGTCATGCCTTGGTTAGAAGGTTAAAGAGAATAGTGAAAAACCAAGAAGGTAAATTTTGAAAGTTAGGTTGGTTAGGAATGAAAAAGAGTTTAGGAAGTTAAAATTAGTGAATTAGTAAAAAGTGGATTAGATTAAGTGGCATGATGATCATTCCCTAAGTAATGAAAATTCACAAATATAAGCAACAAATAACTCATAATCAAACAAGGAAATTAATGATGATTCATAGGGGAATAACAAAAAGTGGAATTGAATCATCCAAGTTGCAATTTATAAACTAGGAAATTAAAAAGAATAAGAAAGCATGCCCTGTCATTCATGAATTGGTTTGGTAAAAGCTGAGTAAAGCAAAGTTCAAAGTGCCCAAAACCAAAATATGAATGAAAGTCAAAACAATTTACAGAAATTTGGGCAGCATCCCGGCTAAAATTGGATGTTCCTGGAAAATAAATAGCAATCAGAATATCTTATATGAATTAAAATATAGCTGCAATTACATAAAGGGAATATGAACATGGAAAAGTAGTGTAAGAAGCAGCATGAAACAAGAAATTACAGCATATGAACAATACTAATATCACAGCAACAGCAGAATTGCAAAAATTAGAAAACAAGAAACATGAACAGCGCAATTAAACAGGCCTAAATCCACTAACCACATCCTAGGCTACCTAACAACCTAGAATCCACTACAACATTCATATCTAACTAGCTTAATTATGAACATAAACAGAAAAAAATAGGAAATTAATGATGAATGGAAAAAAAGTGACGTTCAGCGGAACCTAGAAGGCGAATGAAAGAAGGTGGGGCAGAGAGGTGGCTGGGGAATGGTGGAGGTGGTGGCTGACGCGGCGGTGGAGGGTGGCACGGCGGCGGTGGCGGCTGTTCAGAGGCAGGGGGGTTTGGA
>NC_029788.2:29474587-29532374 GCF_000816755.2 Arachis ipaensis
GTTATTAAATTATTAAATTTGAATCCACGCGATCGCGTGGGGCACGCGGTTGCGTGGCTGGGGTGGAATGGGAATTGATGCGATCGCGTCGATCGCATGTGGCGTGGCGGTGGGTTCTGGGTGGTCGACGGGGGGCGGTGGTCGGTGGTGGTGGCTGAAAGTTGTGGGTGGTTGTTGGGGAGAGAAGAGAGGAAGGAGAGGGGGCTGGGGGGGCGCAAATGGGTAGGGTTTCGCGTGGCTAGGGGTTATTAAATTTGAATCCACGCGATCGCGTGGGGCACGCGGTTGCGTGGCTGGGGTGGAATGGGAATTGATGCGATCGCGTGAGTGATGCGATCGCATGGAATGAGTAAATTATGAATGACACGGTCGCATGAGGCATGCGACCGCGTCGCTGGAAATTGTGCTAAACGCACAATTCCAGCGTTGTTTCAGCGCAACTCTCTGTTTCCTCTGGGGTGGTGGTGCAATCCATGCGACGCGATCGCGTCCCTCACGCTGTCGCGTGGGATTGGTGTTGTGCAAGTGACGCGATCGCGTCAGGGACGCGACCGCGTGGGTTGTTTTGTGCGAAACGCACAATGGCCGCACGATTCCAGCCTAACTCTCTGGATGTTGGGGATTTACGCCGATCTCCAGATCACGCGGCCGCGTGAATGATGCAGATGCGTGGGAAGTGTTTTTCGCAACTGACGCATTCGCATGGGTGATACGGTCGCGTCGCGCACTTTTTTTTTTAGGCAAGTATGCAGGTATGCAGTTATGCAGTATGCAATGTGAATGAATAACATTCACGTTCAATTGAAAAGGAAAACAAAAATAAAAATAAATAACACGAAATAAAACTGAAAAAGAAACGACCATACCATGGTGGGTTGTCTCCCACCTAGCACTTTTAGTTAAAGTCCTTAAGTTGGACATTGGATGAGCTTCTTGTTATGGCGGCTTGCGCTTAAATTCATCCAGAAATCTCCACCAATGCTTGGAATGCCAATAGCCTCCGGGGTCCCAAACTAGGCATGTAAAGCTTCTGAGCAGCTTCAAACAAATTCTCAGGCTCCCGGGGTGACGAATGTCAGAATAGATTCCAGGATCCCAAACTTTGCTTTTAGATCCGCCTTTGTCTTGATCTATATTTTTCCATCCGGGCGGTTTAGAAAGTAGATTCTCACCATGGTGACCAAATGTTTTCCGAGATCCATTCGATTGATCGCGATGCCAATCCGTGTACTTCGAATTGAAGCATGGAACCTTATTGAACCTTGTGTACCAGCTCTGAGTGCGAGCCATTTCCCTCTTACTCTTAAAGCCGCAGAGAGCTCTAAGCTGGCCGTCTGTTTCAAGCAAACCATATTCAAGTGGAAAAGTAAAGATAAAGGTTAAGGATTGTACCCACTTGAAGCTTGTATTGGATGGTAATGGCCTTGGGATAGGTATTTCCAGTGGTTCTGTGAGTTCTACTCCCATGTGGTCTTCTGTGAATTTCTTCACTTTCTTGCAAACTTCTTCAATTGCATCCATGTCCTGATCAAAGCCTCCTATGTTTTCCTCGTCACTTAAGTCATAAATGGGAGGTTGAGAGAAATCTACCTCCGCATCATCTTCGTATTCACTTGGGGAAGATTCTTCGATCTCAGAGAATTCACTTGCTGATGCAAGTTTACTACTGGGAGAACTTGACTTGAGATTATCATCATCAAGGAAACTGGCTTCTTGGATTATTCCGTCTAGTTCTTCATAAAGACTTGCTTTGGGGGTTGTGTACTATCCTCCTTAGCATCAATTGCAACGTCCTTGACAGAATTCTCCACAACTCTGGATTCCCATGGAGGCTCACCGTCTCCTAGGTCTTCAACCAACTCTTCTTCTTTTATAATGACAGCTTCCTCCACTTGTTCTAGTACGAAGTCATGCTCTGTTCTGTCCACTGGAGTTTCTAGTATCTCCTTCATGCTACGCTCATCATTAAATTGTCCACACAGGGTTGTGGGAGGTCCTTGAATGTTCGAACGTCTAGAAGATAATTGGCTTATTGCTTGCTCCAGTTGATGAAGGGTTGTTTGAAGTTGATCTACTATTTCCTTGAGGCGAACCTCTGATTCTCGGGGTGATGGATTTGGACGTGGTACATGGGGAAGTGGTGGTGTTTGGGAGTAATTGGATTGGAATTGGGGTAAATGAGGATCATATGGTGGAGAATGGTAAAAAGAAGCTTGTGAGTGTGGTGGTTCGAAGTTATGTTGAGATGATGGTCTATAGGCATGAGGTGGGACTTGTTGGTAGTTACAAGGTTGTCCACCATATCTATCAGCTTGGTATGCATTGTAGAATGGTCTTTGTCCATGGTATCTTGGAGGGTGTTGTTGCCTAAAGGGTTGATCAGATCCTCTTGGCTCCATCCATCTTTGATTGCTCTGACCTTGATGCATGTTCCTGTTATAACTTTTACTCCGTTCAACAATATTAGAACTAAACTCAAAGCGAGAGGAGTGAGAATTCCTAGCAGCTAATGGAAATAAAAAGAGAAAAATAAAGATAAATAAACAAGTAAAAGAAAAATATTTACAATAACCAATAATAAGGCACACGATTGCAGTTCCCCGGCAACGGCGCCATTTTGAAAGAACTGAAGATTGATGGTTTAGAAGTTATAGTAAACTCTCGTTGCAAGTATAGTTACTAAACCAAGCAATCAACCTTTCTTACAAACGTTTTGGTTGTCACAAGTAACAAACCCCTAAATAAATTGATAACCGAAGTATTTAAACCTCGGGTCGTCTTCTCAAGGAACTGCAGGAAAGTATGATCTTATTATTGGTTATGAAGATTGTAAATTGGGGTTTTGAAGGTAAGGAGCAAGTAATTTAAATTGCAATTAAAATAAATAAAAGACTATGAAGTAAATAAATGACCGTAAAACACTCTTTTGGCAAGGTATGAGAAATTGGAAGTCCTATCCTAGTTATCCTTATCAATGATGATGAAAATTGAATCTTAATTCCACTTAGCTAACCTTTGCTAGAGCAAGGGAAGGTCAAGTGACTAATTAGTTAGATCCTCAAATCCTAGTTAATCCCTAATGAAATATTGGGATTATTAAAGTTCAATTCAATTAGCAAAGATAACGATTATCAATCATGTTGAGTTTGATAACTCCTGAGTTACTGATTTCTTAACCAAGACCAAAAGGAGAAAAATAAATCTACTGGAATAAAAATGTCTTCAGATTGGGAATAACAGTAATATAAATAAAAGAAAGCAATAATAAACTGAAATACCTCAAATAACATTAATTCAAAAGAGTAATCTGTAACATAGAAGAATTCATAAATAAATTGAAAAGATAAATAAAAAGGAATTTTGAACCTGATAGAAAGAGATAATCCTGAAAGCGAATAAAATCCTAATCTAAATCCTAATCCTAAAGAGAGAGGAGAGAATCTCCCTCTCAAAACTAAATCTAGATCATAAAAACTAACTAATTGGAGACTCTCCTCTGAATGGATGCATTCCCCCACTTCATAACCTCTGATCTGTGCCTTCTGAACCTGGATTTGGGCCAAAAAAGGCTTCAGAAATCGCTGGGAGTATTTTCTGTAATTTTTGGTGCGCAGCCTCTGTCACGCATCCGCGTGGGTCACGCGGTCGCGTCATTTGGAGTTTTCCTTGTCACGCGGTCGCGTCAGTCATGCGTCCGCGTCATATGCGTTTTGCTTAAGGTGCGCGATCGCGTCAAGCACGCGGTCGCGTCACTGCCATTTTGTGCTGGCACGCGGTCGCGTCGTCCATGCGATCGCATCACTGCTAGTTTCTTCAAAAACTCCGTTTTGTGCTTTCCTTCCATTTTTGTATGTTTCCTTTCCATCCTTTAAGTCATTCCTGCCTTAGAAGATCTGAAATTACTCAACACACGAGTCACGGCATCGAATGGTAATAAAGGGATATTAATATAATTACTTTTAAAGCATAGGAAACACGTTTTTCACATACATCACATAATAAGGAAGAGAAAGTAAAACCATGCAATTAACACGAATAAGTGAGTGAAGGATTAAATAAATCACTTAAATTAGGCACAAAATATATCACAAAATATGGGTTTATCACGCTTGTCACGTGTACGCGTCAGTCACGCGTGCGTGTCGTTTGGCGATTTTCCTTGTCACGCGTACGCGTCAGGCACGCGCACGCGTCGCCGTGCGAACTCCAATTAACGCGCACGCATGAGCCATACGTGCGCGTCGCTCCTCGCTGGTTATCTCCTTTATTTCTTGTGCTCCTTCCATTTATGCAAGCTTCCTCTCCATCGTCTAAGCTATTCCTGCCCTATAAAGCCTGGAAACACCTAATGCACAGATCACGGCATCGAATGGTATAAAGAGGGATTAAAAATATACAATTTAAAAGCTTAGGAAGCAAGTTTTCAATTATAGAACAAAACTAGGAAGGAATTGTAATATCATGCAAATTGTATGAGTAAGTGTGCAAAGAATTGATAAAAAAACCACTCAAATCAGCACAAAATAAACCATAAAATAGTGGTTTATCAATCTCCCCACACTTAAACATTAGCATGTCCTCTTGCTAAGCTCAAGGAGACATAAGAATGAATAGGGGAAAGTAAGACTCATGAGATGCAACTTTTGAATGCAACTATATGCTAAGATGATTCTGTCTACTTGGTTAAATGTAAATAAGTTCTTCGAGACAAGCATAAATCAGATTCCACTAATTTTAAATCATACAGTAAAAGACAAGTAAACTTGTAGGAAGATAGCTCATGAAAGCAGGGAACATAGAATCAAGCATTGAACCCTCACTGGTAGTGTATATGCACTCTAATTGCTCAGGTGTCTAGGGTAAATTCATTCTACTCTTCTCTAGTCATGCTCTCTAGGCTTTGTTCTTCATCTAACTAATCAACAAAAATTTAGTATACCAATGCAAACATCATGATGTCTTTTCAGGGTTGTAATGGGGCTAAGGTAAGGGTGAGGATATATGTATGGCCAAGTGAGCTGAAATATGAATCTTTGACTAACCTAAACTTTCACCTAACATACACACCCTCTATGTAACTCTAAAATCATGCTTAGCTACCCATAATTCCCACTTTTGCATCACATACTCATGTACCAAATTTTTTTTTCAATATCATCACCTATGAATTGATCTTTTATTTAACTTAGCATTGGGGTAATTTTGTCCCCTTAATTATTTATTTACTTATTTATTTGAATATTTATTTGAATATTTTTTCCCTCTGCGATTTCTACAGGTAGCGCATGTCACGCGTACGCGTAAGTCACGCGTGCGCATCGTTTGGCGATTTTCCTTCTCACGCGTACGCGTCAGGCATGCACACGCGTCGTTGTGCAAACTCCAATTCACGCGCACGCATGAGCCATGCGTAAGCGTCGCTCCTCGCTGGTCATCTCCTTTATTTCTTGTGCTCCTTCCATTTATGCAAGCTTCCTCTCTATCCTCTAAGTCATTCCTGCCCTATAAAGCCTGAAAACACTTAACATAATTCGTAAAACCAATCTCTTCTCTCTTGTTCCGGGTCGATAGCATAATTGGGATGATGTTGCTCTTGGATTGATGGACATCTATGGGATATAAGATTTTGGAGTTTAGAGGTGAGACCAATGAAAGTAGAGATTAGAGTGTTGTTATCCAATGGAGGTTGGGGTGGATAGGAGGATTCATTTGTTGGGAGAAAGGGCTCATAGTACGGAGGTGGTTCTTCTTGATAAGGATATGGAGGTGGTGTATATTGAGGTGGTGGTTCAAAGTATGGCTCATAAGGCTCTTGGTATGGTGGGTAAGGATTAGGGTCATATGGGGGTGTCTGGTGGTAAGGTGCTTGTGAGTATGGTGGTTCAAAGCTATGTTAAGGAGGGGATTCATAGGTATATTGTGGTGGGTGTTGATTGTCACGGAGAGGCCCATCATAACCATTGTCTTGGTATGCATAATAGAATGGTTGTTGATAGTCCATTGGAGGTGGTTGTTGCCAAGAGGGTTGATCAGATCCTTGTCCTATCCATGCGTGAGCGTGGGTGACGCGTACGCGTGGATTTCCTAGGTTGCAGGTGACGCGCACGTGTCGTAGACGTGTACGCGTGGCTCAAATTGTGCGCAGAGCACATCAGCCGGACAATTCCATCACAACTTTCTGTTCGTTGGATGGGATAGCAAAATTGGGAATCGACACCCACGCGTCGCCTACGCGGACGCGTGGGTTGCCCCTTTTTTTTGAATGCAGAATGCAAAATGCAGATGTTGATGCAGATATTATGAATGAACACTAATAAAAATAGAATAAATAAAACTAAGCAATAAACAAAATAGAATAAAACTAAGACTGAAAAAGAATGATTATACCATGGTGGGTTGTCTCCCACCTAGCACTTTTAGTTATTATCATTAAGTTGGACCTTTGGTGAGCTCCTTGTTATGGAGGCTTGTGCTTGAACTCATCCAGAAATCCCCACCATTGTTTGTAATTCCAATATCCTCCGGGATCCTACACTAGTTGCATAAAGCCTTCAAGCAAGTTAAAGCAAGTGACAAGGCCCCGAGTGTTGATTGTCAGAATTCCGGGGTCCCAAACCTTGCTTTTACACCCGTCTTCGCTTTGATCTACATTGTTCCAACCGGGTGGTACGCAATCTGAATTCTTACTGAGATACCCAAACATCTTTCGAGACCCATTCAATCGAGCTCTATACCAATCCTTGTATTTCAATTTGGAGCGTGGAACTATATTGAACCTTGCATGCTAACTCCTATCACTAACCATCTCCCTCTTACTCTTAAAGCCACAGAGAGCTCTAAGCTGACCATCTATTTCAAGCAAACCATATTCAAGTGGGAACGTGAGGGTTGAGGATAAGGATTTTACCCACTTGAATGTTGTATTAGATGGTAATGGCTTTAGGAGAGGTGTTTCTAATGTTCTTGCAAGCTCAACTCCCTTGTACTCTTCTGCGAATTCTTCCACCTCCTTGCAGACCTCTTCAACTTCAACTACGCTCTGATCAAAGTCTTCTGATTCTTTCCCATCACTCAAGTCATAAGTTGGAGGTTGAGAAAAGTCTACCTCCACATCATCTTCATATTCACTTGGGAAAGGTTCTTCAAGCTCAAGGGGTTCAATTGTGGATGCAAGTTCATCACTAAGGGGGCTTGATTCTTGATCATCATCACCAAGGAAACCTGCTACTGGGTCTATTCCGCCCAATTCTTCATAAGGAACATGTAGTGGAGGTTGTGCACTATCCTCCTCAGCATCAATTTCAAACTTCTTGGCGAAATTCTCTATGACTCTCGATTCCATGGAGGTTCAGCATCTCCTAGGTCCTCAACCACTTCTTCTTCTTCAATAATTACGGGTTCCTCCAGTTGCTCTAATACAAAATCCAGCTCCTTCTTGATGACTTCCACCTCTTGACAACTTTCATCAAGGGTCTCTCCTACCTCCACCTTTTGGGCCTCCTCCAGCTTCTTTTGAAGTATGAATTTGTAAAACCAATCCCTTCTCTCTTGTTCTGGGTTGGTAGCATAATTGGAATCATGTTACTTTTGGATTGATGGACACCTACGGGATATAAGATTTTGGAGTTTAGAGGTGAAACCAATGAGAGTAGAGATTAGAGTGTTGTTATCCAATGGAGGTTGGGGTGGATAGGAGGGTTCATTTGTTGGGAAAAAGGGCTCATAATACGGAGGTAGTTCTTCTTGATAAGGATATGGAGGTGGTGTATATTGAGGTGGTGGTTCAAAGTATGGCTCATAAGGCTCTTGGTATGCTGCGTAAGGATTAGGGTCATATGGGGTGTCTGGTGGTAAGGTGCTTGTGAGTATGGTGGTTCAAAGCTATGTTGAGGAGGAGATTCATAGATATTTTGTGGTGGGTGTTTATTGTCACAGAGAGGCCCACCATAACCATTGTCTTGATATGCATCATAGAATGGTTGTTGATAGTCCATTGGAGGTGGTTGTTGCCAAGAGGGTTGATCAGATCCTTCTGACTCCTCCCATCTTTGATTTTCCCATCCTTGATGCATATTCTCATTGTAATTTCCTCTTCCTGCAACATAGTTATAACCAAACTCATAGCCAAAGGGGTGAGAGTTCATAGTAGCTAAAGAAAATAAAAACAAAAACTAGTAAAAATAAGCAATTAATTCCTAAACTAACAAAAACTAGCAAACAAGCAAAAAGCAAATATTTACAATAACCAATAACAAGGCACACGTTTGCAATTCCCTGGCAACGATACCATTTTGACGAACAGATTTTTGCTAGTAAAGAATTTACAAAAGTAATCACGTTGTAAGTATAGTTTCTAAACCAACAAAGAATCCTTTCGTACAAAAACTTGTTTGTCACTAAAGCAAACCCAATAAAAATAATAACCGAATTATTTAAACCTTGGGTCGTCTCTCAAGGAATTGCAGGGATATCTATTTATTATTGGTTATGGGAAAATTATCTTTTTGGATTTTTGAATAAGGAACAAGAAAAGTAAATTGCAAGAAGGTAAATTAACAACTAGAAAAGCTCTTGCCAAGGTATGAAAACTAGATGTCCTATCCTACTTACCCTTATCAATTGTGATGAGAATTGTCCGTTGCTCCCACTTAGTTAACCTCTAACTATGAAGGAAAGTCAAGTGGACTAATCAATTTGATTCCTCAAGTCCTAGTCAACTCCTGAGGAAAGACTAGCTTTAGAGGGATCCAAATGAACCAGCAACTTTCAATTGTCAATCAACAAAGGAGTTTGATAACTAAAGAGTCTCCAATTACTCAACCAAAGCCAAGAATATAAAAAGCTAACTTAAAACTCTCCCAAGCATTTTGTCAAACACTTGGAAGGCATAACATAAAAATATAGGAAACTAATAGGGAATGCAAAATCTAAAACCAACAATTGCAAGTATCAATGATAACAATTAAAGCAAGAAGCAATAAATCTGAAATACCTCAAATTGCATTAAATAGAAAATCAAGTCCAACATTAGAATTCAAAAACTAAATTGGGAGAATAAATAAACTAGAATGCTAAGACAATTAAAAGTAGAAGAGAAACTAAGTTAAAGGAACATTGAACCTGGAATTGAGAAGAAATAAACCTAAAACTAAGAGAAATCCTAAAACCTAGAGAGAGGGGAGAGCCTCTCTCTCTAGAAACTACATCTAAAACCTAAAATTATGAATAATCAAAAGTGTATGAGTTATTTCTTTTTATTGGTACTATTTTGTGGTTTATCTTGTGCTAATTTAAGTGGTTTTTATCAACTCTTTACTCACTTATTCATATGATTTGCATGATTTTACAATTCCTTCCCAATTTTGTTCTATAATTGAAAACTTGCTTCCTAAGCCTTTAAATTTTGTATTTTAATTCCCCTTTTATACCATTCGATGCCGTGATCTGTGCGTTAAGTGTTTTTAGGCTTTATTAGGCAGGAATGGCTTAGAGGATGGAAAGGAAGCTTGCGAAAATGGAAGGAACACAAGAAACCAAGGAGCTGACCAGCGAGGAACAACGCGTGCGCATACCTGACGCGTGCGCGTGATTTGGAGCTTTCCATGGCGACGAGTACGCGTAGCTGACGCGTACGCGTGAAAAGCGAAGTTGCAAAGCGACGCGTACGCGCGACTGACGCATACGCATGACAAGGAAATTTGTCAATCGACGCGTACGCGTGACTGACGCGTACGTGTGACATGCGCTACCTACAGAAATCGCAGAAAATGCTGGGAGCAATTTTGGGCTGAGTTTGGTCCTAGTTTTTGGCCCAGAAACGCAAACTAAAGCCAGGGGACATTCAGACAACTCGGACAACTTTCATTCACATAATTTTAGGTTTTAGATGTAGTATTCTAGAGAGGGAGGCTCTCTCCTCTCTCTAGATTTTAGGATTTTTCTTCGTTTTAGGTTTATTTCTTCTCAATTCCAGGTTCAATGTTCCTTTAATTTAGTTTCTCTTCTACTTTTATTTATTCTAGCATTCTAGTTTATTTATTTTCCTAATTTGGTTTATGAACTCCATGTTAGATTTGATTTCTTTATTCAATTCAATTTAAGGTATTTTCATATTTATGATTTTAATTTAGCTTTTTACATTCTTAGCTTGAATTGAGTAATTGGAGACACTTGAGTTATCAAACTCCTTTGTTGATTGATAATTGACAGTTGCTGGTTGATTTGGATCTCTCTAAAGCTAGTCTTTCCTTAGGAGTTGACTAGGACTTGAGGAATCAAATTGATTAGTCCACTTGACTTTCCTTTATTTAGTAAGGGTTAACTAAGTGGAAGCATTGAACAATTCTCATCACAATTGATAAGGATAACTAGGATAGGACGTCCAGTTCTCATACCTTGCCAAGAGTTTTTCTTAATTATTAATTTACTTTCTTGCAATTTACATTCCTTGTTCAACTTTCAAAAACCCAAAAAGATATAATCTCATAACCAATTATAAGTAACACACTTCCCTGTAATTCCTTCAGAGATGACCCGAGGTTTAAATACTTTGGTTTATTATTTTTATCGGGTTTGCTTAAGTGACAACCAAACTTTTTTACGAAAGGATTCTTTGTTGGTTTGGAAACTATACTTACAACGTGATTACTTTTGTGAATTCTTTACTAGCAGAAATCCATTCGTCAAAATGGTGCGTTGCCGGGGAATTGCAAATGTGTGCCTTATTATTGGTTATTGTAAATATTTACTTTTTGCTTGTTTGTTAGTTTTTGTTAGTTTTAGGACTTAGTTGCTTATTTTTATTAGTTTTTATTTTTATTTGCTACTATGAATTCTCACCCCTTTGGCTATGAGTTTGGTTACAACTATGTTGCAGGAAGAGGATATTAGAATGAGAATATGCATCAAGGATGGAAAAATCAAAGATGGGAGGAGCCACAAGAATTTGATCAACCCTCTTGGCAACAACCACCTCCAAGGTGTTATCAACGACCATTCTATGATGCATACCAAGACAATGGTTATGGTGGACCTCTTCGTGACAATCAACACCCACCCCAAAATACCTATGAACCCCCTCCTCAACATAGCTTTGAACCCCCATACTCACAATCCCCCTACTACCAAACACCACCATATGACCCTAACCCTTATCCACTACAACCACCACCTCAATATATACCATCTCCATACCCTTATCAAGAAGAACCACCTTCATATTATGAGCCTTTTCTCCCAACAATGAACCCTCCTATCCACCCCAACCTCCATTGGATAACAACACTCTTATCTCTACTCTCATTGGTCTCACCTCTGAACTCCAAAATCTTATATCCCGCAGGGACCAACCCTCTACCTCTACTATTCAACCATCAAGCTTTGGTGCACCACCACTCTCTGTGCAAGAAAACCCATATCCATCAATTCGAGAGCAACATGATCCCAATGATGCTACTGACCCGGAACAAGAGAGAAGGGATCGGTTTCACGAATTCGTACTTCAAAAGAAGCTAGAGGAGGCCCAAAAGGTGGAGGTAGGAGAGCCCCTTGAAGAAAGTTGCCAAGAGGTGGAAGTCATCAAGGAGGAGTTCGATTTTGTATTAGAGCAAGTGGAGAAATCCAAAATTATTGAACAAGAGGAAGTGGTTGAAGACTTAGGAGATACGAAACCTCCATGGGAACCTCCAATCATAGAACCCCCCCTCCAAGAAGCTTGAAATTGGTGCTGAGGAGGGTGTACAACCTCTGAGGCATATCATGGTTGAAGACTTTGCAGAGGTTGATCAAGAGATGGAGATTAAAGAAGAAGAAGCACAACCTACCATGCCCTTGGTAAGTAATGAAGAAGAGATTGAATTGGAAGAAAGCTACCAAGAGGAAGAGGTTGAAATTGAAGAAGCTTGCAAAGAGGTGAAAGTTGTCAAGGAAGAGCACAAAGGAGTGGAGCTTGAATTCACCTTGCCAAAGCTGTTGGAGACCTCTCCCCCTAAGTCACCATCATCCTTCACAATATTCAAGTGGGTAAAATTTATATCCCTTAGCTTTTTCATGCCACTTGAATATGGTTTGCTTGAGACAAATAGTCAACTTAGGAATCTTTATGGCTATAAGAGTAAGAGTGAGATGGTTAGTGGTAAGAGTTGTCATGCAAGGTTCAATATGGTTGCATACTCAAAGTTCAAGTGCAAGGATTGGTGTAGAGCTCGATTGAATGGGTCTAGGAGGCTGTTTGGATGTCTCAGTGAGAATTCAGATTGCATACCACCCGGTTGGAACAATGTAGACCAAAGCAAAGACGGGTGCAAAAGCAAGGTTTGGGACCCCAGAATTTATTCTGACAATCGACATTCCTGGAGCTTTGTCACTTGCTTTAACTTGCTCGAAGGCTTTATGTGCCTAGTTTGGGGCCCCGGAGGTTATTGGAATCGCAAACATTGGTGGAAATTCCTGGATGAGTTCAAGCATAAGCCACCATGACAGGGAGTTCACCAAATGTCCAACTTAAGGACTTTAACTAAAAGTTCTAGGTGGGAGACAACCCACCATGGTATGATCGTTCTTTTTCAGTCTTTGTTTTATTTTGTTTTGTTTTATTCTTAGTTTTATTTTATTCTATTTTTATTAGTGTTCATTCATAATGTCTGCATCAGCATCTGCATTTTGCATATTGCATACAAAAAAAAAAGAGAGAGCACTGATGAGCGGATAATTTATACGCTTTTTGGCATTATTTTTACATAGTTTTTAGTATGATTTAGTTAGTTTTTAATATAATTTTATTAGTTTTTAAATAAAAATCACATTTCTGTATTTTACTAGGAGTTTGTATGTTTTTCTGTGATTTTAGGTAATTTCTGGCTGAAATTGAGGGACTTGAGCAAAAATCTGATTCAGAGGCTGAAGAAGACTGCAGATGCTGTTAGATTCTGACCTCCCTGCACTCGAAGTGGATTTTCTGGAGCTACAGAAACCCAATGGGCGCGCTCTTAAATGCGTTGGAAAGTAGACATCCAGAGCTTTCCAGAAATATATAATAGTCCATACTTTGTCCGAGTTTAGATGACACAAACTGGCGTTAAACGCCAACTTTCTGCCCTATTATGGAGTTAAACGCCAGAAACAGGTTGCAAATCAGAGTTAAACGCCAGAAACAGGCTACAACCTGACGTTTAACTCCAAAAAGAGTCTCTACACATGAAAGCTCAATGCTCAGCCCAAGCACACACCAAGTGGGCCCGGAAGTGGATTTCTACATCATTTACTTATCTTATGTAACCCTAGCTACTAGTTTAGTATAAAAAACTACTTTTAGTGATTTATTTGACATCTTTTGACCATCTTTAGATTGTTGTATGCGTTTAGGAGGCTGGCCTCATGGCCATGCCTGAACCTTCATCACTTATGTATTTTCAACGGTAGAGTTTCTACACACCATAGATTAAGGTGTGGAGCTCTGCTGTTCCTCATGAATTAATGCAAAGTACTATTGTTTTTCTATTCAACTCAAGCCTATTTCTTCTCTAAGATATTCATTCGCACACAAGAACATGATGAATGTGATGATTATGTGACGCTCATCACCATTCTCACTTATGAACGCGTGCCTGACAAACACTTCCGTTCTACATGAAAGCAAGCTTGAATGCATATCTCTTAGCCTCCTGATTTACGATCAGAGTCTTCGTGGTATAGGCTAGAATTATTGGTGGCCATTCTTGAGATCCGGAAAGTCTAAACCTTGTCTGTGGTATTCCGAGTAGGATCTGGGAAGGGATGGCTGTGACGAGCTTCAAACTCGCGAGTGCTGGGTGTAGTGACAGACGCAAAAGGATTACTGGATCCTATTCCAGCATGATCGAGAACCGACAAATGATTAGCCATGCGGTGACAGCGCATTTGGACCATTTTCACTGAGAGGACGGGATGTAGCCATTGACAACGGTGATGTCCAACATACAGTTTTCCATGGAAAGGAGTATGAATGATTGGATGAAAGCAGTAGGAAAGCAAAGGGTCAGAAGGAACAAAAGCAACTCCATACGCTTATCTAAAACTCTCACCGATGAATCGCATAAGTATCTCTATCCTATTTTATATTTTAATTATATTTTAACTATCAATTCACCATAACCATTTGAATCCGCCTGATTGAGATTTGCAAGATGACCATAGCTTGCTTCAAGCTGACAATCTCCGTGGGATCGACCCTTACTCACGTAAGGTTTATTACTTGGACGACCCAGTGCACTTGCTGGTTAGTTGTGCAAAGTTGTGAAAAAGAACTAAGATTATGAACGTGCGTATTAAGTTTTTGGCGCCGTTACCAAGGAATGAACAATCACGATTTCGTGCACCAAGCACTCGACGCGCGAGCGTCGCTGACGCGTACGCGTCAAATGTGTGAGCAAAACAAAGCAAAATTGGACAGGGAGTTGCGTGGGAGTGGGGCTGGAAGCGTGCCTTGCACACCAGCAAGCCCACACATACGCGTCCCTCACGTGTACGTGTCGCTTGCGAATCCAGCCCATCACGCGAACGCGTCCATGATGCGCCCGCTTGACCATGTAAAATCGGCGTAAAAGGTATTTGGCCAGAAAGTTATGATGGAATAGGGTTGGAACGGTGCTGGGAGCACGAGCCCATCACGTGTACGCATCCCTGACGCGTGCGCGTCGTTTTCCCATCCTGGCCGTCCACGCGTATGAATCCCAGATGCGTACGCGTGCCTTACGCGTACACGTCGCATGCGACGCCCAATTAAACCACCTCAGCGCCTGATTTCAAATGACCCCTCCCCCCATCCTAATTCTTTTCAATCCTAATTATTTCTTCCTTTTTCTTTCTTTCTTCTTCCTTATTCTTTCTTACTTTCTATTACTTTCTTCTTTCCTTTTTCATCTTCCTCATCAAGTTTTTTTTTCTTCTCTCTCCTTTACTCTCTTATTCTTCATTTAATTATTGCATTTAATTATTTTCTTCTCAATTTTATCTTAGCTTAATTCCTTTTGGTTTCTTTTTCATTCCTTTTTCATGCATTTTTATGTTGGTGTTGGAGCTTTATTTGGATCTTATATTATTCTACTCGAGCTTGTGGATATATTAGGGAGTGATTTGACAATTAATATTAATTTTTGGGTTGCATGCATGTTTGGAGTTCTTACTTTCCCTAACATATTTACATGCATACCAAGTATTTGTAAAAAGTCCGTATGGCATTGTGTATTCTTAATTATTCTATTCTTCTACACTACTGCCTGTTTTTCACAAAAACCTTGCAATCTTTTATTGATTAAATATAATTGTCAACACAAAAGTGGTTGTTAGTTTGTTACATTTGATAATCAAATTGAGCTATTAATGCTTGATTTATGCTACTCATGCCCTTGCCGGCATTCTGATAAACATCTTGCATCTAATTGCCTTAATATATCATGCTATATTTCCATTGATGTCTGATAAACCCATATTTTATTATATATTTTGTGCTTTACTTAAGTGATTTGTTCAACCCTTCACCCACTTATTCATGTAAATTGTATGGTTTTACTTTTCCTTCTTTATTTTATGATATATGTGAAAAACATGTCTCCTATGCTTTAAAAATATTAATTTGAATTACCCTTTATTACCATTTGACGCCGTGATTTGTGTGTTAAGTATTTTCAGATCTCATAGGGCAGGAATGGCTTAAGGGACAAAAAGGAAACATACAAAATTGGAAGGAAAGCACAAAAATGGAGTTTTGAAGGAAAAGGCAGCGACGCGAACGCATGGACGACGCGAACGCATGCCTAGCGCGAAAATGCAGCGACGCGAACGCGTGGCTGACGCGGACGCACGCCTTGAGCAGAACGCAGTTGACGCGTACACGTGACCCACGCGTACGCGTGACAAGGAAAACTCCCAAATGACACGAACGCGTGACCCACGCGGACGCATGACAGACGCCACGTACAAGAATCTGCAGAAAATGCCCCCAGCAATTTCTGGACCCTTTTTCGGCCCAAATCCAAGCCAGAAACACAGAATATAAGCTAGAGAATGAAGGAATCAAGGGATATACGTAGATGCAACTAAATAATTCATAATTTTAGGTTTTAGATGTAGTTTTTAGAGAGAGAGGTTCTCTCCTCTCTCTTAGAATTAGGATTAGGATTAGGATTTATATTAGGATTGGAATTTCATCTTCTTTAATCACAGGTTCAATGTTCTTTTTATTTATTTTATTTTATGAGAATTTAGTTTATGAACTCTTTATGTTTAGATTGATTTTCTATTATTAATGTAATTGAGGTATTTCAGAATTATGATTTTTATTTAGCCTTTTATATTCTTGGCTCTAATTGATTAATTGGAGACTCTTGAGTTATCAAACTCATCGTGATTGATAATTGTTATTTTTGCTAATTGATTTGAATTCTAATAACTCTAGTTTTTCCTTAGGAATTGACTAGGACCTGAGGATCAAATTGATTAGTCCACTTGACCTTCTTTTGTTTAGCAAAGGTTAACTAAGTGGGATTAAAACCCAATTCTCATCACCGTTGATAAGGGTAACTAGGACAGGACTTCTAATTCTCGTATCTTGCCAAGAGTTTACCTTATAATTATTAATTTATTTTTCTTGTCATTTAATTTACTTGTTCCTTATTTAAAAAGCCAAAAATATACATCTTCCATAACCAATAATAAATCATACCTCCCTGTAATTCCTTGAGAAGACGACCCGAGGTTTAAATACTTCGGTTTATTATTTTTATTGGGTTTGCTTAAGTGACAACCAAAACTTTTGTACAAAAGGATTCTCTGTTGGTTTAGAAACTATACTTACAATGCAATTATATTTGTGAAATTCTTTACCGATAGAAAATCCAGTTCGTCAAAATGGTGCCGTTGCTGGGGAATTGCAACTGTGTGTCTTATTATTGGTTATTGTAAATATTTTCTTTTACCTGTTTATTTATTTTTATTTTTAATTTTTTTACTATGAATTCTCACCCCTATCGCTTTGAGTTTGGTTCCAATGTTGTTGCAAGGAATGGAAATTGTAACAGGAACATGCATCAAGGTCAAAACAATCAGAGATGGAAGGAGCCATGAGGATCTGATCAACCCTTCCGGCAGCAACATCTTCCACAATACCACAGACAAAGACCATCCTACGGTGCATACCAAGATGATAGATATGGTGGACCCCATCATATACCTACGATCCACCTCCTCAACATAGCTTTGGACCACCATACTTACAAGCCCCCTACAACTAAACACCTCCAGACGACCCTCACCCATATCCACCCCAACTCCAATCCAATTACTCCCCAGAACCACCACCTCAATATTCACCATCTCCGTATCCTTATCAAGAAGAACCACCTCTGTATTATGAGCCCTCTCTCCCAACCAATGAACCCACGTATCCACCCCAATCTCCAATGGATGACACCATTCGTGTCCTTCTTCAAGGACAAGCGAAGATGCAAAGGGATGTACTGGAATTCGTGACTTCCTTAACCGAGGTAGTAAATAAATTAGCTTCTCAATATCTGAGCACTCAAAGTACTCTCATGGCTACATGTGGAGAATCAAAAGAAGAGCGTAGCATGAAGGAGACACTAGAAACCTCGGTGGACAATGAGGAGCATGGCTTTGTATTGGAACAAGTGGAGGAAGCCATAATAGTTGCAGAGGAAGAAGTGGTTGAAGATTTAGGAGATGCTGAACCTCCATGGGAATCGAGAACTGTAAAGGATTCCACCGAGAAGCTTGAAATTGATGCTAAGGAAGATAGTGAATAACCTCCAAGGCATATACCTTGTGAAGAATTGGGCAGAACAGACCAAGAAGCTGATTCCCTTAGCATTGATGATCATGAATCAAGCCCTCCTAGTAATGAACTTGCATCCACAACTAAACTCCTTGAGCCTGAAGAATCTTACCCAAGTGAATACGAAGGTGATGTGGAGGTAGATTTTTCTCAGCCCCAACTTATGACTTGAGTAATGATGAGGACGAATTCGAGGACTTTGATCAAGACATGGTTGAATTTGAAAAGTTTGCAAGGAAGTGGAGGAATTCACAGAGAAACACAAGGGAGTAAAGCTTGCAGAACCACTGGAAACACCTATCCCAAGGCCATTACCGCCCAATTCAAACTTCAAGTGGGTAAAATCCTTAACCTTTATCTTTACTTTTCCACTTGAATATGGTTAGCTTGAAACAGATGGCCAACTTAGAGCTCTCTGCGGCTTTAAGAGTAAAAGGGAAATGGTTCACACTCAGAGCTGGTATGCAAGATTCAATAAGGTTCCACGCTTCAATCTGAAGTGCAAGGAGTGGTGTAAAGTTCAATTGAATGGGTCTCGAAAGACGTTTGGTCATCTTGGTGAGAATACAATTTCCAAACCGCCCGGCTGGAAAAATATAGATCGAAACAAAGGCGGATATAAAATCAAGGTTTGGGATCCTGGAATCTGTTCTGACATTCAACACCCCGGGAGCCTGAGAATCTGTTTGAAGCTGCTCAAGGGCTTTACATGCCTAGTTTGGGACTCCGGAGGCTGTAGGCATTCCAAGCACCGGTGGAGATTTTTGGATGAATTCAAGCACAAGCCACCATAGCAGGAAGCTCATCAAATGTCCAACTTAAGGACTATAACTAAAAGTGATAGGTGGGAGACAACCCACCATGGTATGATCACTCCTTTTTCAATTTTATTTCATGTTGTTTGTTTTTGTTTTATTTTATTTTCATTGAACCTGGAATTATTCATAGCATCTACATTAGCACTGTGATGAGCGGATAATTTATACGCTTTTTGGCATTGTTTTTAGTATGTTTTTAGTAGGATCTAGTTACTTTTAGGGATGTTTTCATTAGTTTTTTATGTTAAATTCACATTTCTGGACTTTACTATGAGTTTGTGTGTTTTTCTGTGATTTCAGGTATTTTCTGGCTGAAATTGAGGGACTTGAGCAAAAATCAGATTCAGAGGTTGAAGAAGGACTGCTGATGCTGTTGGATTCTGACCTCCCTGCACTCAAAATAGATTTCTGGAGCTACAGAACTCAAAATGGCGTGCTTCCAATTGCATTGGAAAGTAGACATCCAGCGCTTTCCAGCAATATATAATAGTCCATACTTTGCTCGAGAATAAATGACGTAAAGTGGCGTTCAACGCCAGCTCTCTGCCCGATTCTGGAGTTCAGCGCCAGAAATAAATCAAGAACCAGAGTTGAACGCTAGAAATGGATCAAAACCTGGCGTTCAACTCCACAAATGGCCTCTGCACGTGTAAAGTTAAAGCTCAGCCCAAGCACACACCAAGTGGACCCCAAAAGTGGATTTATGCATCAATTACTTACTTTTGTAAACCCTAGTAGCTAGTCTATTATAAATAGGACCTTTTACTATTGTATTAGACATCTTTTGATCATTTTTAGATCTCTAGACCTCCAAGGGAGGCTGGCCACTCGGCCATGCCTACCCTCTATTCACTTATGTAATTTTAACGGTAGAGTTTCTGCACTCCATAGATTAAGGTGTGGAGCTCTGCTGTTCCTCAAAGATTAATGCAAAGTACTACTGTTTTCTATCCAATTCATTTTATTTCGCTTCTAAGATATTCATTCACTCTTCAACCTGAATGTGATGAACGTGACAATCATCATCATTCCCTATGAACGCGTGCCTGACAACCACTTCCGTTCTACCTTCGACTGAATGAGTATCTCTTAGATCTCTTAATCAGAATCTTCGTGGTGTAAGCTAGAATGATGGCAACATTCAAGAGAATCCGGAAAGTCTAAACCTTATCTGTGGTATTCCGAGTAGGATTCAATGATTGAATGACTGTGACGAACTTCAAACTCGTGATTGCTGGGCGTAGTGACAGAACGCAAAAGGATAGTAAATCCTATTCCAGCATGATCGAGAACCGACAGATGAATAGCCGTGCCGTGACAGGGTGCGTTGACCATTTTCACTGAGAGGATAGGATGTAAACCATTGACAAGGGTGATGCCTCTAGACGATTAGCCGTGCCATGACAGGGCATTTGGATCATTTTTCCGAGAGAAGACCGAAAGTAGCCATTGACAATGGTGATGCATTACATAAAGCCAGCCATGGAAAAGAGTAAGACTGATTGGATGAAGACAGTAGGAAAGCAGAGGTTCAAAGGAACGAAAGTATCTCCATACGCTTATCTGAAATTCTCACTAATGAATTACATAAGTATTTCTATCCTTTATTATTTATCTTTTAATTATCTAATCCAATCACATTTGACCCTACCTGACTGAGATTTACAAGATGACCATAGCTTGCTTCAAGCCAACAATCTCCGTGGGATTCGACCCTTACTCACGTAAGGTATTACTTGGACGACCCAGTGCACTTGCTGGTTAGTTGTGCGAAGTTGTGAACCATGGTATTGGCATCATGTTTTTGGCACCATTACCAGGGAAAGAAAGAGCAATGAATTTTACACAATCAAAGTGTAATCACAATTTCTGCGCACCACACTGCATATTGCATACTGCATAATAAAAAAAAACCCACGCGAGCACACAGGCCACGCGTGGGCGTCGAATGGAAATCAGCGTAAAGATCCAACGCCCAGAAAGTTGGGCTGGAATCGTGCGGCTGGTGTGCCTTTAGCACAATTTGGCCCACGCGTTCGCGTCCCTGACGCGAACGCGTCACTTGTACTACGCACATCCCACGTGAAAGCGTGAGCGACGTGTACGCGTCACACGGATTTTATGGAACTTTTTTTTTGGAAACAGAGAGTTGCGCCAAAACGACGCTGGAACTGTGCGTTTAGCACAATTTTCCGCAACGCGTTCGCGTGCTTCACGCGTACGCGTCATTTACCTTTTACCTAATTCATGCAATCGCGTCAATGACGCGGCCGCATCACATCCCTTTTCACCCCAATCACGCGATCGCATGCCCCACGCGTTCACGTGGATTCAAAAACACTAACCCCCATTCACGCGAAACCCTACCCATTCACGCGAAACTTCCCCCCTCTCACCCAACCCTAACCCAGCACCACCAAACCACCCCTGCCGCCACCGCAGATCACCGCCGCGCTGCCCTCCCCTCACCGCCGCATCACCAACACCACCACCATGTTCCCCTCCTCTCTCTGTGTCCAATTACTGTTCATACACATACCAGGTTCCGCCGAACACCAATTTTGTTTTCCAATTAGTTAGTTAGTTGCATATTTTACAGTTTTTTTTTCGAAATAGGATAGTTAGAGATGCATGTTGTAGTGGATTCTAGATGGTTAGGTAGCTAGGATGTGGTTAGTGGATTTAGGCCTGATAATTGCACCGTTTTTGCTACATGTTTTTATCTAATTAGCGATTCTGAATTGGCTGTAATGATGTCATGTTCATATGCTGTTCTTTCATGTTTGATGCTGCTATTATACCATGATAATCTTTTCAGCACTATTTTTTGTCATATGCACTGCTTTTCTTGTTGTTAATTACCCGGGGACATCCAATTTTAGCCGGAATGCTGCCCAATTTTCTGCAAATGGTTTAATCTACCCCCATTCATGTATTGGCTTGGAAATTCAATATTTTGCATTACTTGCCTACAACCCAACCAATTCATGAATGCACGGGCCAGCATTCTCATTCTTTTTGGTTACCTGAGTAATAAATTGCTTATTGATGATTTCATTCTCATTTTACATTTACTTTATCTATAGGAATTATCATCAATAAACTGCACTCCTTGCTTGAATATGAGTTGATTGTTCTTCAAAATTGTGAATTTCTTGGTAACTAGGGAAATCATTCTCATGCCACTCACTTTAACTTCCTTTTTAACTCCTAACCAGTTTAGCTTTCTAACTTCTTGATGAGCGGATAATTTATACGCTTTTTGGCATTGTTTTTACATAGTTTTTAGTATGATTTAATTAGTTTTTAGTATATTTTTATTAGTTTTTAAATAAAAATCACATTTCTGGACTTTACTATGAGTTTGTGTATTTTTCTGTGATTTCAGATATTTTCTGGCTGAAATTGAGGGACTTGAGCAAAAATCAGATTCAGAGGTTGAAGAAGGACTGCAGATGCTGTTGGATTCTGACCTCCCTGCACTCAAACTGGATTTTCTGGAGCTATTGAACTCCAAATGACGCGCTCTCAATTGCGTTGGAAAGTAGACATCCAGGGCTTTCCAACAATATATAGTAGTCCATACTTTGACCGAGTTTAAACAACGCAAACTGGCATTTAACGCCAGATCCCTGCCCTATTCTAGAGTCAAACGCCAGAAACAGGTTGCAAAGTGGAGTTAAACGCCAGAAATAGGTTATAAACTGGCGTTTAACTCCAAGAAAGACCTCTCCACGTGAAAGCTTCAATGCTCAACCCAAGCACACACCAAGTGGGCCCCGGAAGTGGATTTCTGCATCATTTACTTATCTCTATAACCCTAGTAACTAGTTTAGCATAAATAGGACTTTTTACTATTGTATTTAGATCTTTTGGAACATCTTTGGATTATCTTTTGATTCTTTGATCATGTTTAAGGGGCTGGCCTCTCGGCCATGCCTGGACCTTGTTCTTATGTATTTTCAATGGTAGAATTTCTACACACCATAGATTAAGGTGTGGAGCTCTGCTGTTCCTCATGAATTAATGCAAAGTACTATTGTTTTTCTATTCAACTCAAGCCTATTTCTTATCTAAGATATACACTTGTTCTTCAACCTGAGAAAGGTGATGATCCGTGACACTCATCATCATTCTCACCCATGAACGCGTGCCTGACAACCACCTCCGTTCTACTTGCAATCGCTTAAGTGCATATCTCTTAGCCTTCTGGTTCATGACACATGGTTGCCTCGCCTGACAACCGAGCCTTCCATTCCATGAGATCAGAGTCTTCGTGGTATAGGCTAGAATTATTGGCGGCCATTCTTGAGATCCGGAAATTCTAAACCTTGTCTGTGGTATTCCGAGTAGGATCTGGGAAGGGATGGCTGTGACGAGGTTCAAACTCGCGAGTGCTGGGCGTAGTGACAGATGCAAAAGGATAACTGAATCCTATTCCGGTATGATCAAGAACCGACAGATGAATAGCCGTGTGGTGACAGCGCATTTTGGACCATTTTTACTGAGAGGACGGGATGTAGCCATTGACAACAGTGATGCCCTGCATAAGCTTGCCATGGAAGGGAGTAGGAATGATTGGATGAAGACAGCAGGAAAGGAGAGGTTCAGGAGGAACGAAAGCATCTCTATACGCTTATCTGAAATTCTCACCAATGAATTACATAAGTATCTCTATCCTAGTTTATATTTTATTTATATTTTTATTATCAATTCACCATAACCATTTGAATCTGCCTGACTGAGATTTACAAGGTGACCATAGCTTGCTTCAAGCCGACAATCTCCGTGGGATCGACCCTTACTCACGTAAGGTTTATTACTTGGATGACCCAGTGCACTTGCTGGTTAGTTGTGCGAAGTTGTGACAATGTGTGATTCACGTTTGAGAGCACCAAGTCTTTGGCGCCATTGTTGATGATCGCAATTTCGTGCACCAAGTTTTTGGCGCCGTTGCCGGGGATTGTTCGAATTTGGACAACTGACGGTTCATCTTGTTGCTCAGATTAGGTAATTTTATTTTAATTTTAAGCTTTTTATTTTTATTATTTATATTTTTGAAAAAAAAAATTTTAAAAAAATAAATTATTCTATGTTCTTCAGAATTTTTAAGAAGGAATTCTAGAATCTCATGAGATAGGTTGAATCCTGGCTGGCTGTTAAGCCATGTCTAATCTTTTGGATCGAGGTTTTAACTATCTCAAGAGAAGAGATTCTTTGTCTTTTCCAGAAAATTAGCTATTGTATGTAATATTCTGCTGAAGCTTGGCTGGCCATTGGCCATGTCTAGTGTTTTGGACCGGAGCTTTCACTGAAAGCTTGGCTGGCTAGTAAGCCATGTCTAATTCCTGGACTGGAGCTTTAGACTAACATTGCATGATTCCTGGAATTCTCATTAAAAATCTTGAAATCCTTATTTTCCTTTTTCCAATTAATTTTCGAATAATACCAAAAAAAATTTATAAAATCATAAAACCAAAAATAATTTGATGTTTCTTGCTTGAATCTAGTGTCAAGTCATAAGTTTGGTGTCAATTGCATGTTTATCTCTTTCTTGCATTTTTCAAAAATTCATGCATTGCATTCTTCATGATCTTCAAGTTGTTCTTGATGAATCCTCTTGTTTGATCTTCATATTTTCTTGTTGTGTGTTGCATCTTGTTTTTTTATATGCATTCTTGCATTCATAGTATCTAAAAACTAAAACTTTCTAAGTTTGGTGTCTAGCATGTTCTTCTTTTCTTCAAAATTTTCAAAAATAAGTTCTTGGTGTTCATCTTGACATTCAAAGTGTTCTTGGTGTTCATCTTGACATTCATAGTGTTCTTGCATGCATCATTTGTTTTGATCCAAAATTTTCATGCATTGAGTCTTTTTGATGTTTTTCTCTCTCTTTATTAAAAATTCAAAAATAAAAAAATATCTTTCCCTTTTTCACTCATAAATTTTAAAAAATTTGAGTTGACTTTTTCAAAACTTTTTAAAATTTAGTTGTTTCTTATGAGTCAAATCAAATTTTCAATTTAAAAATTCTATCTTTTTCAAATCTTTTTCAAAAATCAAATTTTTTTCACTTTTTCTTTTATATTTTCGAAAATTTCAATTTGATTCTCAAAAATCTTTTTCTTATTTTGTTTCATAATTTCAAAATCTTTACTAACAATTAATGTGATTGATTCAAAAAATTTTAAGTTTGTTACTTGCCTAGTAAGAAAGGTTCAATCTTTAAATTTTAAATCATATCTTTTTAGTTTCTTGTTAGTCAAGTAATCAACTTTAATTTTGAAAATCAAATCTTTTTAAATTTCTTTTTCAAATCTTTTTCAAAATAAATTTCAATCACATCTTTTTCAAAATTAATTTCAAAATCTTTTCTAAATTCTTATCTTTTCGAAATTTGATTTTCAAATCTTTTTCAATTAACCACTTAACTTTTTGTTTGATTCTTATCTTTTTCAAAACTACCTAACTAATTCTCTCTCTCTAATTTTCGAAAATCCCTTCCCTCTTTTTCAAATTCAATTTTAATTAACTAATTATTTTAAATTTTAATTTAAATTAGTTTCATTTTTCCTTCTTATTTTCGAATTCTAACTTTGATTTTAAATTAAAAACAAAAATATTTTTTTATTTTGTTTAATTTTCGAATTCTCTTATCTCTCATCCCCTTCTATTTATTTATTTATCTACTAACACCCCTCTTTCACTCAAAAATTCGAACCCACTCTTCCCCTCTGTGTTTGGATTCTTATCTTTTTCTTTTGCTACTCTTCTCTTCTTATACTTATATAAGGAATCTCTATACTGTGACATAGAGGATTCCATATTTTCTTTTGTGTTCTCTTCTTTTTCATATGAGCAGGAATAAGGATAAGAACATTCTTGTTGAAGCTGATCCTGAACCTGAAAGGACTCTGAAGAGGAAGCTAAGGGAAGTTAAAGCACAACTCTCTGGAGAAAATCTGACTGAAAATTTCGAAAAAGAAGGAGACATGGCCGAAAATAATAACAATGCAAGGAAGATTCTTGGTGACTTTACTGCACCAAATTCTAATTTACATGGAAGAAGCATCTCAATCCCTGCCATTGGAGCAAACAATTTTGAGCTAAAGCCTCAATTAGTTTCTCTGATGCAACAGAACTGCAAGTTTCATGGACTTCCATCAGAAGATCCTTTTCAGTTCTTAACTGAATTCTTGCAGATTTGTGATACTGTTAAGACCAATGGGGTTGACTCCGAGGTCTACAGGCTTATTCTTTTCCCATTTGCTGTAAGAGACAGAGCTAGAATATGGTTGGACTCTCAACCTAAAGATAGCCTGAACTCTTGGGATAAGCTGGTCACGGCTTTCTTAGCCAAGTTCTTTCCTTCTCAAAAGCTTAGCAAGCTTAGAGTGGATGTTCAAACCTTCAAACAAAAAGAAGGTGAATCCCTCTATGAAGCTTGGGAGAAATACAAGCAACTGACCAAAAAGTGTCCTTCTGACATGCTTTCAGAATGGACCATCCTGGATATATTCTATGATGGTCTGTCTGAATTATCTAAGATGTCATTGGACCATTCTGCAGGTGGATCCATTCACCTAAAGAAAATGCCTGCAGAAGCTCAGGAACTCATTGACATGGTTGCAAATAACCAGTTCATGTACACTTCTAAAAGGAATCCTGTAAGTAATGGGACGCCTCAGAGGAAGGGAGTTCTTGAAATTGATACTCTGAATGCCATATTGGCTCAGAATAAAATATTGATTCAACAATTCAATATGATCTCTCAGAGTCTGAATGGATTGAAGGAATCATCCAACAGTACTATAAAGGCATCTTCTGAAGAAGAAGCTTATGATCCTGAGAACCCTGCAATAGCAGAGGTGAATTACATGGGTGAACCCTATGGAAACACCTATAATCCCTCATGGAGAAATCATCCAAATTTCTCATGGAAGGATCAACAAAAGCCTCAACAAGGCTTTAATAATGGTGGAAGAAATAGGTTTAGCAATAGCAAGCCTTTTCCATCATCCACTCAGCAACAAACAGAGAATTTTGAGCAGAATCCATCTAGCTTAGCAAATATAGTCTCTGATCTATCTAAGGCCACTCTAAGTTTCATGAATGAAACAAGGTCCTCCATTAGAAATTTGGAGGCACAAGTGGGCCAGTTGAGTAAAAGGGTCACTGAAACTCCTCCTAGTACTCTCCCAAGCAATACAGAAGAAAATCCAAAAAGAGAGTGCAAGACCATTACCTTACTTGGTGTGGCCGAACCCAAAGAGGAGGAGGAGGACGTGAATCATAGTAAGACTTCCTGGGACGCTCAGTGACCAATAAGGGTTTCCCTCTGAGGAATCAAAGGAATCTGAGGCTCATCTAGAGACCATAGAGATACTATTGAACCTCCTTCTGCCCTTCATGAGCTCTGATGAGTATTCATCCTCTGAAGAGGATGAAGACATTACTGAAGAGCAAGTTGCTAAGTACCTTGGTGCAATCATGAAGCTGAATGCTAAATTATTTGGTAATGAGGCTTGGGAAGATGAACCTCCCTTGCTCACCAATGAACTAAATGCATTGGATAGGCAGAAATTACCTCAAAAAAAATAGGATCCTGGTAAATTCCTAATTCCCTGTAACATAGGTACCATGACCTTTGAGAAGGCTCTGTGTGACCTGGGGTCAGAAATAAACTTAATGCCACTCTCTGTAATGGAGAAACTTGGGATCTTTGAGGTGCAAGCTGCCAGAATCTCTTTAGAGATGGCAGACAACTCAAGAAAACAGGCTTATGGACAAGTAGAGGACGTGTTAGTAAAGGTTGAAGGCCTTTACATCCCTACTGATTTCATAATCCTAGACACTGGGAAGGATGAGGATGAATCCATCATCCTTGGAAGACCTTTCCTAGCCACAGCAAGAGCTGTGATTGATGTGGACAGAGGAGAGTTGGTCCTTCAACTGAATGAGGATAACCTTATGTTTAAGACTCAAGGATCTCCTTCTATAACCATGGAGAGGAAGCATGAAAAGCTTCTCTCACTGCAGAGTCAACCAAAGCCCCCACAGTCAAACTCAAAGTTTGGTGTTGGGAGGCCACAACCAAACTCTAAGTTTGGTGTTGAACCCCCACATTCAAACTCTAAGTTTGGTGTTGGGAGGTTCCAACCTTGCTCTGATTATCTGTGAGGCTCCATGAGAGCTCACTGTCAAGTTATTGACATTAAAAAAGCACTAGTTGGGAGGCAACCCAATGTTATTTAATCATATCTATTTTATTTTCTTTTTTTTATTTCGTGTTTTATTAGGTTGATGATCATGTGGAGTCATAAAAACTACTGAAAAATCAAAAACAGAATGAAAAACAGCATTAAAAATAGCACACCCTGGAGGAGGAGCATTCTGGCGTTTAAACGCCAGAAACAAGCATCTGTCTGGCGTTTAACGCCAGAAACAAGAAGCAGTCTGGCGTTAAACGCCAGGATTGCACAGCAAGGGCATTTTACACGCCTAATTGGAGCAGGGATGTTAAGTCCTTGGCCCCACTGGATCTGTGGACCCCACAAGATCTCTACCACTTCTTCTCTCCTCTTCACACCTTTTCATAACTCTCTTCCCCAAATACCCTTCACCAATCACCTCACTCACTCTTCCCCATCATATCTTCACCACTCACATCCATCCACTCTTCCCCATAAACCCCACCTACCTCCAAAATTCAAACTCTTTTCCCTCCCAAACCCAACCCTAATGGCCGAACCCTAAACCTTCCCCACTCCTATATAAACCCCTCATTCCTTCTTCATTTTCACACAACACAACCCTTTCTTTTTACCCTTGGCCGAATACACACCTCTCTCCCTCTCCTCCATTCTTCTTCTTCTTCTCCTTCTTTCCCTCTTCTTTGTCTCGGGGACGAGCAAACATTTTAAGTTTGGTGTGGTAAAAAGCATTACTTTTTGTTTTTCCATAACCATTAATGGCACCTAAGACTAGAGAAACCTCAAGAAAGAGGAAAGGGAAGGCAATTGCTTCCACCTCTGAGTCATGGGAGATGGAGAGATTCATCTCAAAGGTCCATCAAGACCACTTCTATGAAGTTGTGGCCAAGAAGAAAGTGATCCCTACGGTTCTTTTCAAGCTAAAAAAGAATGAGTATCCGAAGATCCGACTTGAGATCCAAAGAAGAGGATGAGAAGTTCTCACCAACCCCGTTCAACAAGTTGGGATCCTAATGGTTCAAGAGTTCTATGCAAACGCATGGATCACTAGGAACTATGATCAAAGTGTGAACCCGAATCCAAAGCATTGGCTTACCATGGTTCAGGGGAAATACTTATATTTCAGTCCGGAAAATGTAAGGCTGGCGTTCAACTTGCCAATAATGGAAGAAAACGCACGCCCCTACACTAGAAGGGTCAACTTTGATCAAAGGTTGGACCAAGTCCTCATGGACATATGTGTAGAAGGAGCTCAATGGAAGGTTGACTCAAGAGGCAAGCCGGTTCAATTGAGAAGACTGGACCTTAAGCCTGTAGCTAGAGGATGGTTAGAGTTTATTCAACACTCAATCATTCCTACTAGCAACCGGTCTGAAGTTACTGTAGCCCGGGCCATCATGATCTATAGTATCATGATTGGGGAGGAAGTGGAGGTTCATGAGATTATACCTCAAGAACTCTACAAGGTGGCTGACAAGTCCTCCACTTTGGCAAGGTTAGCCTTTTCTCACCTTATTTGCCATCTATGCAATTCGGATGGGATTGACATAGAGGGAGACATTCTCATTGATGAGGATAAGCCCATCACTAAGAAAAGAATAGAGCAAACAAGAGATTATGGACCTCAACAAGAGCATGAGGAAATTCCTCACCATGAAATCCCTGAGATACCCCAGGGGATGCACTTTCCTCCACAAAACTATTGGGAGCAAATCAACACCTCCCTAGGAGAATTAAGTTCCAACATGGGACAACTAAGGGTGGAACACCAAGAGCACTCCATCATCCTTCATGAGATTAGAGAAGATCAAAGAGCTATGAGGGAGGAGCAACAAAGACAAGGAAGAGACATAGAGGAGCTCAAGAGCACCATTGGTTCTTCAAGAAGAGGAAGACGCCACCCTCACTAAGGTGGACCCGTTCCTTAATCTCCTTCTTCTTATTTTCCTGTTTTTCGGTTTTTGAGCCTTATGTTTTATTTATGTTTGTGTCTTTACTATATGATCATTAGTGTTTAAATGTCTATGTCTTAAAGCTATGAATGTCCTATGAATCCATCACCTCTCTTAAATGAAAACTATTTTAATTACAAAAGAACAAGAAGTACATGGTTTTGAATTCATCCTTAAAACTAGTTTAATTATTTTGATATGGTGACAATACTTTTTGTTTTCTGAATGAATGCTTGAACAGTGCATATGTCTTTTGAAATTGTGGTTTATGAATGTTAAATATGTTGGCTCTTGAAAGAATGATGAAAAAGGAGAAATGTTATTTGATAATCTGAAAAATCATAAAATTGTTTCTTGAAGCAAGAAAAAGCAGTGAATACAAAAGCTTGCAGAAAAAAAAGAGAAAAGAAAAATGGCAAAAAAAAAGAGAGAAAGAGAAAAAAAAGAAAAATATTCAAGAGGCAAAAAGCTACTAGTCCCGCTCATCTGATTGGAGCTAAGTTTCATTAATATTTTGGAATTTATAGTATATTCTCTTCTTTTTATCCTCTTTGATTTTCAGTTGCTTGGGGACAAGCAAAAATTTAAGTTTGGTGTTGTGATGAGCGGATAATTTATACACTTTTTGGCATTATTTTTACATAGTTTTTAGTATGATTTAATTAGTTTTCAGTATATTTTTATTAGTTTTTAAATAAAAATCACATTTCTGGACTTTACTATGAGTTTGTGTGTTTTTCTGTGATTTCAGGTATTTGCTGGCCGAAATTGAGGGACTTGAGGAAAAATCAGATTCAGAGGTTGAAGAAGGACTGCAGATGCTGTTGGATTCTGACCTCCCTGCACTCAAAGTGGATTTTCTGGAGCTACATAACTCCAAATGACGCTCTCTCAATTGCGTTGGAAAGTAGACATCCAGGGCTTTCCAGAAATATATAATAGTCCATACTTTAACCGAGTTTAGATGACGCAAACTGGCGTTCAACGCCAGCTCCCTGCCCTATTCTGGAGTCAAACGCCAGAAACAGGTTGCAAAGTGGAGTTAAACGCCAGAAACAGGTTATAAACTGGTGTTTAACTCCAAGAAAAACCTCTCCACGTGAAAGCTTCAATGCTCAGCCCAAGCACACACCAAGTGGGCCCCGGAAGTGGATTTCTGTATCATTTACTTATCTCTGTAACCCTAGTAACTAGTTTAGCATAAATAGGACTTTTTACTATTGTATTTAGATCTTTTGGATTATCTTTTGATCCTTTGATCACGTTTAAGGGGCTGGCCTCTCGGCCATGCCTGGACCTTGTTCTTATGTATTTTCAATGGTAGAGTTTCTACACACCATAGATTAAGGTGTGGAGCTCTGCTGTTCCTCATGAATTAATGCAAAGTACTATTGTTTTTCTATTCAATTCAAGCCTATCTCTTATCTAAGATATACACTTGTTCTTCAACCCGAGGAAGGTGATGATCCGTGACACTCATCATCATTCTCACCTATGAACGCGTGCCTGACAACCACTTCCGTTCTACTTGCAATAGCTTAAGTGCATATCTCTTAGCCTCCTGGTTCATGACGCATGGTTGCCTCACCTGACAACCGAGCCTTCCATTCCATGAGATCAGAGTCTTCGTGGTATAGGCTAGAATTATTGGCGGCCATTCTTGAGATCCGAAAAGTCTAAACCTTGTCTATGGTATTCCGAGTAGGATCTGGGAAGGGATGGCTGTGACGAGCTTCAAACTCGCGAGTGCTGGGCGTAGTGACAGACGCAAAAGGATAACTGAATCCTATTCCAGTATGATCGAGAACCGACAGATGAATAGCCGTGCGGTGACAGTGCATTTTGGACCATTTTTACTGAGAGGACGGGATGTAGCCATTGACAAAAGTGATGCCCTGCATAAGCTTGCCATGGAAGGGAGTAGGAATGATTGGATGAAGACAGCAGGAAAGCAGAGGTTCAGGAGGAACGAAAGCATCTCTATACGCTTATGTGAAATTCTCAGCAATGAATTACATAAGTATCTCTATCCTAGTTTATATTTTATTTATATTTTTATTATCAATTCACCATAACCATTTGAATCCGCTTGACTGAGATTTACAAGGTGACCATAGCTTGCTTCAAGCCGACAATCTCCGTGGGATCGACCCTTACTCACGTAAGGTTTATTACTTGGACGACCCAGTGCACTTGCTGGTTAGTTGTGCGAAGTTGTGACAAAGTGTGATTCACGTTTGAGAGCACCAAGTCTTTGGCGCCATTGTTGATGATCGCAATTTCGTGCACCACTTCTCTTATTGGTTTTCACCTAACTACTTTAACTTTCTAACTCACAGCATGGTTACTATTTTTCCTAATTAACTTGAATTCCACTTATAATATATTTTGGATTGTGATTTTTAATCTCAGACTTTTAACTCGAATTCAATCCAAAATGTACATATATTTACCTCATTTCATGCTTCTATTACTCTTTTGTCTTTATGCTTACATTGACAAAAATCCTACTTTCCTACTTGTTTTCCTGTTTTAGTTCTTCAATTATATCCTATTACTTCTGCTTTTCAGGATGTCTGATCCCCAAAGGAAAGGAAAAGGCAAGGCAACTACAGGCAAACGAAAAAGAGAAGAATCTTCTACCTCTATCTTGGATCTCCTTCACGACGATTCCTGGCAGGAAAAGAACTTTACCCCGCAGGAAAAGGCCGACCAACTCCTCACTGCCACAGATCCAGTCAAGTTTGCAAACAGATACTGTGAACTTAAGTATCCAGTGTTTGCCACTGCCCAGAACCTCTACCTGGAAAGAACTCTTAAAATTCCAGAAGAACTCACCCAGTACACTTCCGAACAGATAAAACAAAGAGGTTGGTTCTTCATGAAACGGAACCTGACAGAGGTCAATGCCTCCTGAGTCAGAGAATTTTACTGTAACTATTTCAAGACCTCCCTGGATGCAGTGCACCTCAGAGGAAAATAGATTTTAGTCACTGAGGAAGCTATTGAGGACATCCTCCGGCTTTAGCCTAAGTCAGATCAGCCTGACGGTTTCCAAAAGGCTGAAGAAGATATGAGATACATGAGATTTGACTGGGATGCAGTCAAGCAGAGAATAGCCCTTGATCCTACTGCCCCTTGGGTCATGGGAAAGAATATAGTGATGCCTAAGGGAATCAAGCTGATATATTTGAATGATGAGGCTCGGCTTTGGCACCAGATTCTGAGTAACTACGTGATGCCGAGCACTCATGAGATAGAGCTGCCCGCTACTATGATCACCCTCATCTGGTGTGTGATGGAGGGTAAGGACCTGTATCTCCCACGCTTTATCAGGTATTATATGGCCAGGGTCCATGTCAGAGGCACTCTCCCTTTCCCTTATCTGATCACCCAGCTAGGCCGCCGAGCTGACGTGCCTTGGGAGCTTGCTGATGAGAAGCCAACTGCTGCAGACTGCAAGAAAATCATCCCTCACAGCAGGAAGTTTCTGGCATTAGGGTACCGACCCCCTTTTCTCACTGCCTCGGGTGAGGTAGCCACATCTTCAGATGCCCCTTCTGCATCCACTGCTGCACCAACCCCATCCACTGCACCTCCGCCTGCTACTGAGCCCATTTATCATCTGGTGCACCGCCTATTCGCATGTTGGGATCGCATGGAGCGTCGCAACAAGTGACGCTATGAGCACCTCAAGTTAATTATCCCATCCGGTAGCGACATCCCCTCTGAGCCTGACACCGCTTCTGAGCCTTCTGATGCGGAGGTGGATGATCATGAGGAAGAGGCACATGCCCAGGCAGAGCAGGAAGGACCTGAGCAGGCTGCACCACACTATGAGGAGCCACACCAGATCCAGGCCACAAATCCGGAGATTCCTATACAGACAGAGCCTCCGCTTTAGCAGGCAGCTCCTCCTACACTTACAAAGACTGCAGATCCTCAGCCTACCACAGAGTCACTAGCAGCCAATTCTTCCAGAGATGACACTTCTCACACCCAACCTGAGTGAGCATCAAGGACGATGCTATTATTTAAGTGTGGGGAGGTCGCCATCTCTGGCGTACTTTATTTTGGTGAACCACTTTTCAGACTCTTTTATCCTATTTTGCTTATTTTTCTGTATTTTTATTTATTTTTATTTTTATCTTTCAGTACTTGCACACTTTTTTTTTGCTGTATTTTTACTGTATTTCTTCATTTTGCACTTTAGTTTATATATTAGATATTTAGTTTAGTCTAGTTGCAATTTTAGTTATTAAGTTGTGATATAGAACATATAAATTAATTAGTTTAGTTTACCCTTTTTAGCATACGATAACTTGGATTAATTGAAAATAAAAGAGTAAACTAAAGACTTTAGTATAACAGAATCACAACAATCCACACAATGTATATATATAGCAATAAATGATTGGTTAATTTAAACAACATTTTTCAAGGAAAAACACTAAGATTTTAAGGGGCCACCCTAAGATTCACATTGAGAATAATAGGAACTTTGATTTCTACTTGCATGACTGATAAACTCCGATTTTGTAGTTTATCTTGTACTTAATTTGGGAGATTTTATCACCTTTTCTCACATTTATTCAATGAAATAGCATGGTTTTGTAATTCTCCCTCGATTTGTACTTAAATGTGAAAACATGCTTTTTAGGCTCTAAAATTGGTGATTTTAATTCACTTTAATTATATTCGATGCCTTGATGTGTTTTTTTGAGTGAATTCAAGTTCATAAGGCAAGTATTAGATGGAAGAAGTGAGGAGAAAAGCATACAAAGTGGGAGAACTCATGAAGAAATGAAGGAACCGTAAAGCTGTGAAGCCTGACCTCCTGACACTTAATCGACCATAACTTGAGCTACAGAGGTCCAAATGAGGCAGTTCTAGTTGTGTTGGAAAGCTAACATCCGGATCTTTGAAATGATATAAAATTTGCCATATGTTTCTTTATGTACAGGGGCGCGCACGCGTCATGTACGCGTGCGCGCTGATTGAGCACGTGGTCCACTAAAGTGAAATCGCCCCCATCGATTTTTGAAGCACTTTGGGCCCAACCCAACTCATTTCTAATGCTATTTCATGCAGAATTCAAGCTTGGACAAAGGGGGGAGCAATTATTTGGTAGTATAGCATCATGTAGGTTAGTTTCTAGAGAGAGAAGCTCCCTCTTCTCTCTAGAATTAGGTTAGGTTAATCTCCATCTTAGATCTAGGTTTAATTACATGTTTTCATCTTGTTTCTTTTATGATTTCTCACTTCTACTCTTTCATTCTCATGATTTGTAATGTTAATTTCTCTTTTATGTTCATGGATGCTCTTGTTGGATTTGATTTACTTTTAATGCAATTAAATGTTTGATGTTTCTTTATTGTTGATTTGAGTTGTTGATCTTATTTCCTTACAATTGGTAGTTGGTAGATTTATTATTCTTGCACTTTTACCATGCTTTCCATTTGTACCCACCAAGTGTTTGACAAAATGCTTGGTTGGACTTTAGAGTAGATTTTGAGCATTCTTGGCTTGGAAAGAGTAATTAGGCAATCTTGAGTCATAAAAACCCAACTCATGTTGGTGATCTAGAGTTGTTAGCTAATATTGTTTCCATTGACGCTAATCTTTTGCTAATTTAATTAGTAAGTTGATTAGGACTTTTGGATTGAGATTAGCTAATCTTGTTAGACTTTCTCTCATGGAAGATACCCTATATCTTCTTCCAATGTTGGAGATGACGTAATAAGATAAATTCTTGTTTATATTTGTGACATGATTAATTAGTCTTGTTTGACATTCTCCCTATGTGAAGATGACATGATACCTTCTTTCGTTTGTTGGAGTTGACTAGATAAGATGAATTAATCATTGTATGACTAGGATAGAAAGCCTATGATCTCAACCCTTGCCATGAATGTCTCTCTTTTTATTTCTTACTTTCTCTTATTTACTTGTCTTCTTTAAATACTTGCATGATTTACTTTTCTTGTCATTTATTTTCCGCCTCTTATAACCAAAAACCCCTTTACCCCTTTATAGTCAATAATCATTCACTTCATTGCAATTCTTCGTGAGACGACCCGGAGTCTAAATACTCCGGTTAATTTCATTGGGGTTTGTTACTTGTGACAACTCAAATTTAATTTGATTTGTGGATTGACTATTGGTTTGGACTATACTAACAACGGAATTATTTTGTGGAATTCCGAACTGGTATAAATCCTTGCGTCAAATTAATGGTGCCGTTGCCAAGGAATTGCAATGGTGTTACATTATTGGCTATTGTGAATATGTGAATATGTTTGCCTTTTGCTTATTTCTTAGTTTTTGTTAGCCTTAGGACTTGTTGCTTATTTTTGTAGCTTTTATTTTTATTTGCTATTATGAATTCTCACCACTTTGGCTATGAGTTTGGTTCAAATTATGTTGTAGAAAATGGGAGCTACAATGAGGATGTGCATCAAGGATGGAACAATCAAAGATGGGAGGAGCCTCAAGGGATTGATCAACCTTATTGGCAACAACAACCTCCGGATTCTTATGGGTATAATCCTAATCCTAATGCATATCAATCTAATGGATGTGGTGACCCTTATTGTGATTGTCAACAACCACCACCACATGCCTATGAACCACCCCCTCAACATGACTTTGAACCACCTTACTCACAAGCCCCCTACCACCAAACATCTCATTATGACCCTAATCCTTATCCACCATATCAACCACCTTATGAACCATATGAACCACACATGGAACCACCACAATTCCAACACAACTACTCTCAAGAACCACCTCAATATACACCAACTCCATACCCTTACCAAGATGAACCACCTTCTAATTATGAAATTTCCCTCCCAAATAATGGACCTTCTCTTCCACCGTCACCTCCCGATGAAGCCCCCACGCAGGAATTGAGAGATCTTGAATCTCATATCTTAAGGCGACACGAGGAGGATGAAAATAAGTTTAAAGAGCTAGAAGCCAAGATGGCTATCCTAGTAGAAGCCGTTAGCAATATGGCCTCCTCCCGACTAAGCCTAAGCAACCAAGGCACTCTCATTGACGAATGTGGAGAAGAAATCAAGGAGCATAGTGAGAGAGTGAGTTTAGAGCTTCAAGATGAAGAAGAGGAGTTGAAGAAAGAATTGCCACTAGGGGAGGAAGATGAGACAATTGAGCTGGAAGGTGTGGTTGAAGACCTAGGAGATGTTGGAAGTCCATGGGAATGTGTCATTATAGAGCCCTCTTTCAAGAAGCTTGATATTGATGTTGAGGAGGGTGTACAACCTCCAAGGCATATCATGGTGTAAAACTTTGAAGAGGTTGATCAAGAGATGGATTTAATCATTGAGGAGTTCCTATCTACAATTGAATCATCTCCCATTAGGCTTGAAATTGAGATCAAAGAAGAAGATGCACAACCTCCCATGCCTTTGGTAAGCAATGAAGAAGAGATTGAATTGGAAGAGAGCTACCAAGAGGAAGAGGTTGAATTTGAAGAAGCTTGTGAAGAGGTGGAGGTAGTCAAAGAAGAGCACAAGGGAGTGGAACTTGCAAGATCATTAGGACCACCCCTTCCTAAGTCACCATCCAATACAACATTCAAGTAGGTAAAATTCTTATCCCTAAGCTTTAATTTCTCACTTGAATATAGTTTGCTTGAGACGGATGGGCAACTTAGAGCTCTTTGTGGAGTCAAGAGTAGGAGAAAGTTGTGTAGTGGTTGGACACATCACTCTAAGTTCATGATGGTTGCATGCTCAAAGTTGAAAAGCAATGGTTAGTGTATAACCAAATTGCATGGGTCTAGGAGAATGTTTGGGTGCTTAATTGAGAATTCTAAGGTTACGCCACCCAATTGGAATCATGATGATCAATTTGAAGATGGGTGTCAAAATAAAGTGTGGGATCTCGGATCGCACAAGGAGAATCAAATTTGGGAGCTCATGGTTTGTGAAGAACTCCATCAAAGCTTGAAGATATTAAAATTGAAGAATGGAGCTTATTGGAGACTCAAGCATTGGTGGATGTTCAAGGATAAATTCAAGCACAAGCCACCTTAAGAGGAGCTCTCCATAAGTCCAACTTAAGGACAATAAACAAAAGTGCTAGGTGGGAGACACCCCACCATGGTAATATCTTTTCATTTTCTTTTTTGTAAATATTGTTAGCATTAGTTTAAATTCATATTTAGAGTAGTTTGTTGAGTTTACTTGGTAGTTTGATATGTTAAATAAGGTCTCATGGTGTTTTGGTAGTTGTTTGGAGGTTTGGAATGCTTGGATTGGTGCAAGAACAAGGAAAAATTTTGAAAAACAAAGCACCAACCGTGCGTGCGCGCACATGGCGCGTACGCACGCCTCAAGCATTTTCATCCATCCACGCGGACGCGCCATGTACGCGGATGCGTGGATGCAAAAATTTATCCCTCCATACATTGACCCGAGAGTTGCGCCTACACTGCACCAGCACCATGCCTGAGGCACAAAACCACCCACGCGTGCGCGCACCTGGCGCGTACGCGTCCTTCGGCCAAACTGCGCATCGGCGCATGGGCATGCATGACACGTCCGCGCCGAGCAAAAAAAAAAAGAGGTTTTTTTCTCATCTTCCATTTTCTTTTGTCCATTGCATTTGCATACCTTTCATTCATTTCATTTTAATTTTGTTTTTATAGCTTGTTCATGTTTTCTTTTCTAAGTTTGTTGTTTTAATAATGGTGTTGGATTCTTATATTCAATTGTTGAGAATTTCTTAGTTAATCTTGGTGCCTTGTGACTTGTTTGGCATTAATTGTAATATTTTCTCTACACACAAGATTAGTGCTTTAGTCCTTCCTAACTCATGATCCCTTGTTTTTATACCTCATCATCATTGAGCTAGGATGGGACCAAATGCTCTCATGCTTATCATTAATCTTGTTTGTGTCAATTATTGATTAAGCTTGATGCAACATGCTCTTCATGTTATTCACATATGCTTTAATTTTCCTCTTGCATCAAGTATTAGTTGATATGCCCCTTGCCTATATTGCTCTCTCACTTACATGCGTAGCTAACATGTAGTGAGAACCCTACTTTTACTTGGCATTTGCCCTCGCCCATGTTATGCTTACTTTGATATCTTTGATGTAGGCTTAATTATCTTTCTTTTTCTTTCCTTTTAGGTTGGCCACCAAGAAGGAAAGGATTGGAAAGGCTTCAAAATGGGGCAACAAACAAGTTCACCCGCACAACCCTTTGAAGGAGCTCATCAATTATAGCAACCCGTCCACCTTGCTCTTCTTTGCATGCACCGAGGACGCTGCAAATTTCTAAGTGTGGGGAGGTCGTTCGACCGATCTCCATGGGTAACAATTTCTTTCTTTCAACACCAATTATTGATTTTCTTTCCTAGTTAGTTGTTGCATTGCATGATAGGTTGCATGTTAGTTAGAATTTGTACATATTTTACCATTTCTTTTTATGTTAGGACTACTTGGTTAGGGTGATGATTTCTTTTCCAAGAAAAATTATTTTTAGGGCACCCTACCAATTTGAAAATTTTTTTTATGACAAACTTGCTTGAAGAATGTATTTTGGAACATGGTTTTTGAGCTAAGAACACAAGCATGTGAGTTTTGAGCTCAATTGTGTGGTTACATCATATAACCACTTATTCCCATTCTTGTGTGTATTATTCTCTCTCTATGATTGTAATCTTTGATTTGTTTGATTCTTTATGTCCATTATTCCATCTATACATGCATTTATATGATTGAGGCCATCATTTCATTTAGCTCACTTACCCAAATAGCCTACCTTTCATCAACCATTGTTAGCCAAAACCTTTTGTTCTTAATTATAGCACATCACTACCCCTAAGTGAAAAACAATAAATGTCCTTAATTTGGATCTTTGATTATCTTAGGCTAGTGAGGGTGTGTATCATTTGGGTATGGGAAACTTGGGACATTGGTTGAGGTAAAAGTGTAATTTTTATTTTTATTGAAAATTTTGGAAAATAGGGTACATACTCATGTATTAATTGTGTTTAAACCATATGCATTGATACTCTTGTATATGCTTTATTACAAAAAAAAATTTTACAAAATAAAGGGAAAAAATATATATAAAAAAAGAAAAAATATATATAGAAAAAAAGAAATATAGAAAAAGAAATAAAAAGGGGACAAAAATGTCCCAAAGTAAAGTTCAATAAAAATCAATGCATATGGGATGTGAACTAAAAAGAGTGCATGAGTATGTGAAAAAGTGAGAATCATGGGTAGCTAGGTATTGTATTAGAATTATATAGGTTGTTATATGTGTTTGGTGAGAGCTTAGGCTAATCAAAGATACAAATTTCAAGCTAACTTGACCATATTCATCCTACCTTTACCCTAGTCCCATTACAACCTATGAATAAGTCCTCATGATGAATGTATGCATGCATTGAATAATTATTGATTGTTAGATAAAAAACAAATCTTGGAAAGCATGAGTAGAAGAGAATTGAGTGAATCGACCCTATACACCTGAGCGACTAGAGCGGATACACGTCCGGTGAGGGTTCGATGCTCAATTTCTTGTTCCCAGCTTTCATGAGCATTCGACTCGCAAGTCTATTTGAACTTTATTTTGATATTTGAATTGGTAGGATTCATGAATCATCATATGATCTTAGCCCTACTTGTTCATATATGTGTTCTTGGGGATTGATTTACTTTTGACCAAGTAGGTAGAATCATTTTGCATTTAGTTGCATTCATATAGATAGGTGCATATAGTTTATTTGCATTGAATAAATGTTCATACCCCTTTTCTTGTCCTTCTTTATTCTTAGCATGAGGACATGCTTGGTTTAAGTGTGGGGAGATTTGATAAACCCCGATTTTGTGGTTTATCTTGTGCTTAATTTGGGAGATTTTATCACCTTTTCTCACATTTATTCAATGAAATAGCATGGTTTTGTAATTCTCTCTCGATTTATACTTAAATATGAAAACATGCTTTTTAGGCCCAAAAATTGGTGATTTTAATTCACTTTAATCCTATTCGATGCCTTTATGTGTTTGTTGAGTGAATTTAGGTTCATAAGGCAAGCATTGGATGGAAGAAGTGAGGAGAAAAGCATGCAAAGTGGGAGAACTCATGAAGAAATGAAGGAACCGTAAAGCTGTCAAGCCTAACCTCCTGGCACTCAATCGACCATAACTTGAGCTACAGAGGTCCAAATGAGGCAGTTCCAATTGCGTTGGAAAGCTAACATCCGGGGCTTCGAAATGATATAAAATTTGTCATATGTTGCTTCACGTACAGGGGCGTGCACGCGCCATGTATGCGTGCGCACCGATTGAGCACGTGGTCCACTAAAGTGAAATCACCCCCAACGATTTCTGAAGCACTTTGGGCCCAACCCAACTCATTTCTAATGCTATTTCATGCAGAATTCAAGCTTGGGCAAAGGGGGGGAACAATTGTTTGGTAGTATAGCATCATGTAGGTTAGTTTCTAGAGAGAGAAGCTCCCTCTTCTCTCTAGAATTAGGTTAGGTTAATCTCCATCTTAGATCTAGGTTTAATTACATGTTTTCATCTTGTTTCTTTTATGATTTCTCACTTCTACTCTTTCATTCTCATGATTTGTAATGATTTCTCTTTTATGTTCATGGATGCTCTTGTTGGATTTGATTTATTTTTAATGCAATTAAATGTTTGATGTTTCTTTATTGTTGATTTGAGTTGTTGATCTTGTTTTCTTACAATTGGTAGTTGGTAGATTTATTATTCTTGCACTTTTACCATGCTTTCCATTTTTACCCACCAAGTATTTGACAAAATGCTTGGTTGGACTTTAGAGTAAATTTTGAGCATTCTTGGCTTGGAAAGAGTAATTAGGCAATCTTGAGTCATAAAAACCCAACTCATGTTGGTGATCTAGAGTTGTTAGCTAATATTGTTTCCATTGACGCTAATCTTTTGCTAATTTAATTAGTAAGTTGATTAGGACTTTTGGATTGAGATTAGCTAATCTTGTTAGACTTTCTCTAATGGAAGATAACCTGTATCTTCTTCCAATGTTGGAGATGACGTAATAAGATAAATTCTTGTTTATGTGACATGATTAATTAGTCTTGTTTGACATTCTCCCTATGTAAAGATGACATGATACCTTCTTCCATTTGTTGGAGTTGACTAGATAAGATGAATTAATCATTGTATGACTAGGATAGAAAGCCTATGATCTCAACCCTTGCCATGAATGTCTCTCTTTTTATTACTTACTTTCTCTTATTTACTTGTCTTCTTTAAATACTTGCATGATTTACTTTTCTTGTCATTTATTTTCCCCCTCTTATAACCAAAAACCCCCTTACCCCTTTATAGCCAATAATCATTCACTTCATTGCAATTCTTCGTGAGACGACTCGAAATCTAAATACTCCGGTTAATTTCATTGGGGTTTGTTACTTGTGACAACTCAAATTTAATTTGATTTGAGGATTGACTATTGGTTTGGACTATACTAACAACGGAATTATTTTGTGGAATTCCGAACCGGTATAAATCCTTGCGTCAATGACATACATGACTGATATATGATTTTTGAGCTAGAGAACATACAGCCTGTGAGTTTTTTAGCTTATTTATATGGTTACATTATTTAACCATAATTATTTCATTCTTGTGTGTTCGCCCTTCTTTTTATTTTGGTGATCTTTACTTTGTTTTAATCTATATGTCCAGTATAGAATATAGATACATACCAAGAGATAATTGAGGCCATCATTTGAATTTTTCCTCACTTATCCCAAATAAGCTTACCTTTTACATCACCCTTGTTAGTCCCCTTGAGATTTTTAATCCTCTCTTGTTCTATAACCACACTACTAGCCTTAAGCAGAAAAACAAATTAAAAATTCCAAGTTGAATCCTTGGTTAGCTTAAGATATAGATTGTGTATTCACTAAGTGTGGGGAAACACTGGAACATGGGTTAATAGGAAAGGATTAACTCAATAAAGTAATAAGGATTTTGGGAGCATGCTCATGTAAAACAAATTTAAAATACCATGTTCATTGATATATGTTCTGTTTATGTTTCAAAAAAATTCCTTTTTGTTACCTAAGTAAATAAGGGGACAAAATTACCCCAATGATAAGTTTAGTAAAGAAATCAATGCACATGAGATAAGAATCAAAATTAAAAATTGGTACATGAGTATGTATTAAGAAAGAGAAAAATTGGGAACCCCAGGGAAGTTATAAATTATATAGAATATGTATATGTTAGGTGAGACCTTAGACTAATTAAGGATTCAACTTATAGCTCACTTAGCCTTATATATACCCCTACCCTTACCTTGACCCCATTACAACCTTTAAAAGACCTCGTGATCTTTGTATGTCTATATTCAATATTTGTTGATTGGATAGATGAAGAACAAAGTTTTAAAAAGCAAGAATAGAAAAGAATAGAGTGATTAACCCCAAACACTGAGCGACTAGAGAGTAAACACAAATCCAGTGAGGGTTCAATAGCTCATCACCATATATCTCCGTTTAATTATTTAACTGTCTTGCAAGCTTATGAAATATCTTGACCCAACTCAATTGTGACAGTGCTTTAACATGATTTAGGTTTGGCTATACATATATGATTCCTTGAAAACATGAATCAAATTAACCACATGTAAGCTCTATATATATAGGTGGATAATAATTAAAATTGCATGATTCATGTAGGTAGTTTGCATCTAGAATAGATTGCATTGCATGAGATTCCACCATTCTAACTTTACTCTTTCACTTGGATTTAGCAGGAGGACATGCTATTGTTTAAGTGTGGAGAGGTTGATAAACCCATATTTTATGATGTATTTTGTGCTTTACTTAAGTGATTTGTTCAACCCTTCACCCACTTATTCATGTAAATTGCATGGTTTTACTTTTCCTTCCTTATTTTATGATATATGTGAAAAACATGTCTCCTATGCTTTAAAAATATTAATTTTAATTACCCTTTATTACCATTCGATGTCGTGATTTATGTGTTAAGTATTTTCAGATCTCATAGGGCAGGAATGGCTTAAGGGACAAAAAGGAAACATACAAAATTGGAAGGAAAGCACAAAAATGGAGTTTTGAAGGAAAACGCAGAGACGCGAACGCATGGACGACGCGAACGCGTGTCTAGCGCAAAAATGCAGCGACATGAACGCGTGGATGACGCGGACGTGCGCCTTGAGCAGAACGCAGTTGACGCGTACACGTGACAAGAAAAACTCCCAAATGACGCGAACGCGTGACCCACGCGGATGCGTGACAGACGCCACGTACAAGAATCTGCAAAAAACGCCCCCAGCGATTTCTGGACCCTTTTTCGGCCCAAATCCAAGCCAGAAACACAGAATATAAGCCAGAGAATGAAGGAATCAAGGGATATACGTAGATGCAACTGAATAATTCATAATATTAGGTTTTAGATGTAGTTTTTAGAGAGAGAGGTTCTCTCCTCTCTCTTAGAATTAGGATTAGGATTAGAATTTATATTAGGATTGGGATTTCATCTTCTTTAATCACAGGTTCAATGTTCTTTTTATTTATTTTATTTTATGAGAATTTAGTTTATGAACTCTTTATGTTTAGATTGATTTTCTATTATTAATGTAATTGAGGTATTTCAGAATTATGATTTTTATTTAGCCTTTTATATTCTTGGCTCTAATTGATTAATTGGAGACTCTTGAGTTATCAAACTCATCGTGATTGATAATTGTTATTTTTGCTAATTGATTTGAATTCCAATAACTCTAGTTTTTCCTCAGGAATTGACTAGGACCTGAGGATCAAATTGATTAGTCCACTTGACCTTCCTTTGTTTAGCAAGGTTAACTAAGTGGGATTAAAACCCAATTCTCATCACCGTTGATAAGGGTAACTAAGACAGGACTTCTAATTCTCGTATCTTGCCAAGACTTTACCTTATAATTATTAATTTATTTTTCTTGTCATTTAATTTACTTGTTCCTTATTTCAAAATCCAAAAATATACATCTTCCATAACCAATAATAAATCATACCTCCCTGCAATTCCTTGAGAAGACGACCCGAGGTTTAAATACTTCGGTTTATTATTTTTATTGGGTTTGCTTAAGTGACAACCAAAACTTTTGTACGAAAGGATTCTCTGTTGGTTTAGAAACTATACTTACAACGCGATTATATTTGTGAAATTCTTTACTGATAGAAAATCCAGTTCGTCAATGTCCTAATTACATGGAGTCGCGACCATGTGTTTACGACATTGTTCTTTACCTTAGCATTGATTATCACTTATATTTTCCTCCTCCCGGTTCTAGCTATTTGATTTCATGCCCCTTTCTTTTCTCCCTTTGCAGGATGGCCACCAGGAAGGGTACAGAGAAAGCCTCTAATAAGCCACCGGCGAGGAGAGGAACAAAAAGAGCACTGGCTGTGGAACTATCCTCAACATCAGTCAAGCCATCCACAAGGCAGGTCAAAAGGATCATCAAGGTCAATAAAACTGAGAACACCTTTTCAGCAAGGGACACTGCGTGGTTCACTAACCGCTACTGTGAGCACCAAGGCCATGATTCCGCAGGATGATCAGTATGTCTCCAACAAAAAGTACATCAGACCCCCAGCAGCCACTACCAGCCGGACTGCAAACCCGGCCGAAGATATTCCTTCTCCTTCCACATCACAAGCACCTTCAACAAATCAGCTGCTCCTTCAGATACTTCAGAGGTTGGACCAGATAGACTGGCAGGCAAAGCAAATGTAGCACCGTAACAAGCGCTGATTTACATCCCTCAAGGAGCTGATCATTGGCAACCACCCACCTGAGGAAGAACCAGACACTCCGGACTCCACCTTACCTACCAGCACCGGGAGCCATGACGACCCCGACTGTGGAGATGCTGTTACCAGCCCCCCTTTGTTCCCGACTGATGGCACCAAGGACGGTGCCAAGCTTTAAGTGTGGGGAGGTCGGTCAGTACCTGACTCCCAGAGGTAATTACTTTTTCTTAACACCAATAGGTTATTATTTTTTTTCTTTTGTTAGATAGGATAGATTGCATAATAATAAGTGTTTGCATGTATGTTCTACTCGGTTGAAAAATAATAAGTTTCTTTTCAAGACCCTTTTTTGAAAATTTCACTAATTCAAATTAAAATTCTATGTTAAACTTGTATGAAGATTGTAACTTGGAACTCTGGTTTAGAGCTAGAACACACAACCCATTGAGATTTTGAGCCTAACTGTATGGTTACATGATTTAACCATTTTTTTTATTCTTGTGTATTTTTTCTCCTCTATGATTGCAATCTATAGTTTGTTCTGTTCTATATGTCCCTTGTTTAATGTATTCATGCATATGTATGATTGAGGCCATCATTTGTTATTAGCTCACTATCCTAAATGGCCTACCATTTTAATTACCTTTGTTCGCCACTTTGAGCCTTCTCTATCCCCTTTTATTCTTTATGTTACCACATCACTAGCCTTAAGCGGAAAAACAATGAACTACCCCAATTGAATCTTTGGCTGGCTTAAGATAGGGATTGTGTGTCAAATTAAGTGTGGAAAACTATGGGAACTCTGGTTAATTGATGAATATTAAGAATTTGAATTTAGGAGAATGTGTATTGCTTAATTGATGAATATTAAGAATTTGAATGCTACTCATGTGAAATTATGAAAACCAAATACATTGATGTTGTAATGCTTTCAACATAAAAAAATACAAAAGGAAAAAAATCCAAATTTAGGAGAATGAAAGCACCCCAATATTAAGTTCAATAAAAAGATCAATGCATATGAGATAAAATAGAAGAACATTTAAATACATGAGTAGGTGAAAAGCACAAAAAGCGAGACTATGGGTAGTTAGGCATGATTTTAGAAGCACAGGGAATGTATGTGCATTAGGTGACAACTTAGGTTAATAAATGATTCAATTCTTAGCTCACTTGGCCATACATGTATCCTCACCCTTACCTAAGCCCCATTACAACTTTGAAAAAGACCTCATGATGTTTGCATGTGTGCACTAAATATTTGTTGATTGGTTAGATGAAGAACAAATTTTAGAACGCATGAATAGAGGAGACTAGAGTGGATTACCCTATACACTTGAGTGATTAGAGTGCGTATACACTTCCAGTGAGAGTTCAATGCTTGACTCTATGTTCCCAGCTCTCAGGAGCTATCCTCTCACAAGTTTACTTATCCTTTATTATGTGATTTGAGTTAGTGAAATCTGAATTTTATTTGTCTTAGAGAACTTGTTAATTTCCTTAACCAAGTAGGTATAGACATTTCATTATATAGTTGCATTCATATGTATAGTTACATTGCATTGCATGAGTCCTGTTGTCCCTATTCATTCTTTCTATCTCCTTGAGCTTAGCATGAGGACATGCTAAGGTTTAAGTATGGGGAGATTGATAATCCACTATTTTGTGGTTTATCTTGTGCTAATTTGAGTGATTTTTATCAACTCTTTACTCACTTATTCATATGATTTGCATGATTTTACAATTCCTTCCCAATTTTGTTCTACAATTGAAAAATTGCTTCCTAAGCCTTTAAATTTTGTATTTTAATTCCCCTTTTATACCATTCGATGTCGTAATATGTGCGTTAAGTGATTTCAGGCTTTATAGGGCATGAATGGCTTAGAGGATGGAAAGGAAGCTTGCGAAAATAGAAGGAACACAAGAGACCAAGGAGCTGACTAACGAGGAACGACGCGTGCGCGTACCTGACGCATGCGCGTGATTTGGAGCTTTCCATGGCAACGCCTGCGCGTACCTAACACGTACGCGTGAAAAGCGAAGTTGCAAAGCGACGCATGCACGTGACTGACGCGTACACGTGACATGCGCTACCTGCATAAATCGCAGAAAATGCTGGGAGCGATTTTAGGCTGAGTTTGGACCAAGTTTTCGGCCCAGAAACGCAGCCTAAAGCCAGGGGACATTCAGACAACTCAGACAACTTTCATTCACATAATTTTAGGTTTTAGATGTAGTTTTCTAGAAAGGGAGGCTCTCTTCTCTCTCTAGGTTTTAGGATTTCTCTTAGTTTTAGGTTTATTTCTTCTCAATTCCAGGTTCAATGTTCCTTTAATTTAGTTTCTCTTCTACTTTTATTTATTCTAGCATTCTAGTTTATTTATTTTCCCAATTTGGTTTATGAACTCCATGTTAGATTTGATTTCTTTATTCAATGCAATTTGAGGTATTTCATATTTATGATTTTAATTTAGCTTTTTACATTCTTAGCTTGAATTGAGTAATTGGACACACTTGAGTTATCAAACTCCTTTGTTGATTGATAATTGACAGTTGCTGGTTGATTTGGATCTCTCTAAAGCTAGTCTTTCCTTAGGAGTTAACTAGGACTTGAGGAATCAAATTGATTAGTCCACTTGACTTTCCTTTATTTAGTAAGGGTTAACTAAGTGGGAGCATTGAACAATTCTCATCACAATTGATAAAGATAACTAGGATAGGACGTCCAGTTCTCATACCTTGCCAAGAGTTTTTCTTAATTATTAATTTACTTTCTTGCAATTTACATTCCTTGTTCAACTTTCAAAAACCCAAAAAGATACAATCTCATAACCAATTATAAGTAACACACTTCCCTGCAATTCCTTGAGAGACGACCCGAGGTTTAAATACTTCGGTTTATTATTTTTATTGGGTTTGCTTAAGTGACAACCAAACTTTTGTACGAAAGGATTCTTTGTTGGTTTAGAAACTATACTTACAACGTGATTACTTTTGTGAATTCTTTACTAGCAGAAATCCGTTCGTCAAACTGCCCAAAGCAAACCCCTCCAGAGTGTTCAAAAATTTTTTTAAGTTCCTGGTTCCTATTTTAAAATTTCTGCATGATCAAAGTAAAACAACAGAAAATAGTAGAAATTCAATAAAAATCGAACAAATAATATAATCAACACAACGGAAAAATAACTAAGGATACAAAATCATTGTGTTGCCTCCCGACAAGTGCTTCTTTTACGTCACTAGCTTGATGGTCAGTTCTGCTAATTAAGTAGATGAGCGGACCTCTCCAAGATAGTGCTTCAACCTCTGGCCATTCACTGTAAATTTTCTGTCAGAATTCTCTTCTTGTATTTCCACATGACCATATGGTGAAGCTCTGGTAACCAAAAACGGTCCTAACCACCAGGATTTCAGCTTCCTGGAAAAGAGTTTGAGCCTTAAATTATACAGAAGCACTCTCTGTCCTGGCTCAAAGACTCTGATGGCAATCTTTTTGTCATGCAATAACTTGGTTTTCTCCTTATAGAGCTTGGCATTCTCATAGGCTGAATATCTGAATTCATCAAGCTCATTCAACTGAATCATTCTCTTAATTCCTGTAGCTTCTGAATCAAGATTCAGATACCTGATTGCCCAGTAAGCTTTATGCTCCAGCTCCACAGGCAAGTGACAGGCTTTGCCATAGTTCAACTGATAAGGGGACATGCCAATAGGAGTCTTATAAGCTGTCCGGTATGCCCAGAGAGCATCATCAAGCTTCCTAGACTAGTCCTTTCTTGAAATACTGACTGTCTTCTCTAGAATCCTCTTAAGTTCCCTGTTGGAAACTTCAACCTGTCCACTTGTCTGAGGGTGATAAGGGATTGCTACTTTATGACGGACTCTATATCTCTGCAGAAGTGAGTCCAACTGCCTGTTACAGTAATGACTTCCACCATCACTAATGAGTGTCCTTGGGACACCAAACCGGCTAAAAATATATCTCTGAAGAAAGCTCATCACCACTTTGGCATCATTGGTGGGTAGAGCCACAGCTTCTACCCACTTGGACACATAATCAACTGCCACTAGAATATAGGTGTTTGAATGTAAGGGTGGGAAAGGTCCCATGAAATCAATACCCCACACATCAACAACTCAACTTCAAGAATCCCCTGCTATGGCATTTCATGGTTGGCAGGGAGGGAAAGGTCTGCGAGTTTGACGGTGTTGTAGTTGGTTGGTATGCATGTTGAGGTTGGTGAACGAATCTTTCTGTGGGAGAGGAGGCTGAGACCCTGCAGCAGCAGCGGCGGGTTTTGCCTTAGGAGTCGTGTTTAACCGAAGCACGACGCTGTGTTTGCTTTTGATTTTACCTGCTTAGTGTTTTGGTGGAATAACTGCTGCATTTTCAAACTTTGGTTCGGGTTGTGGATCTCTTGGTAATGTGAAGGCCGATGAGGTTTTCAAAGACACCGTTGCTATTGTTGCTTGAGCTTTGAGAAGTTCTTCATCGCTTAAGGTCTCTAAAGATGGTTAGTTTTGGGTAACTTAATCACTTTATAGAGTTTCAATTTTTCTTTTTTATTTGTGAATAATGTCTGATTTCAACAGATATGATGAGGAGGAAATATTCTTTGATGAATCTATTTTAGAAATGTAAAACGAAAGCAATTGGAGTCGAAGGCATTGGATGTAAGTCTTTCTGCTACCTTCTAATTGTTTTATTGATTTATTTTTATTCATTTAGATTAAATTTGAATACTAGCAACAAGTGTGGTTTGAATAATTCTGTAGTTTACTATTGGTTAATTAAAATTAATTAATTAAGTATACTATCTATACTGACCCCTAATGTTCCATTGGGGAATTGTTCATAGAAGACAGTAGAGCCTGGTAGGAAGTTTTGATCCTTGAAGGCTTTTCTAAATTCATGAATAGCTTTTTCTTCTGCATCACTAAATGCTTCTACGGATTTCATGTATGCCACACAATTTTCTGAAACCTTCCTTACATATTCAGAACCATCCAATGTTTTAAGCTTTGACCCTCTAATCAGTTTCTCAAATGGACCTAATTGATCATAACACACCAGTCAGATCAATTAATTCACTTCATTATTCAATTGGTCTAAGAACAAATTAAAATTATATAATGGAAAATAAGGCAGAAGAACAGCATGCATCTAATGAAAACAAGGCAGTATTGGAGATGATGATTTAGGGAGATTCCTGTTACCCCTGCTTTAAAAGATAGTTTGACTATAAGGCTTTTTCAGATTCTGAATGTGGCCAACCCCTGCATTGAGTTCTAACTTCAGTTGAAGAAAGATTCCATCCAACTGTAAAAATTAATGCCAGCTTCTTTTCTGAATTATGCTTGTACTTGGCTACTTGTATCATAATATGTTGTAACAGATGTTGTATCAAGAGCATCAAGCTTCTTATGTTCCCTAATTTCCATCATTTTTTTCTTTTGGTGTCTCATTCAATATATACAGAAAGAAAACCATCATAATAACCTGAACTCTGCATTATATTCACACAGATCCTTAACCATCTGTGCTATATTTGTTCACATATCATAGTAACAAAACAAAGAAATTCTACATTTTCACCATTCATTTTATTAATACACTAGAAGCTGGTGAGTGATAGATTGAATGTGCTCCTAAGGTAATTTTTCTGCTACATCTTCGGCAACCGAATTTCCATTTTTTGTGTGATGTAATCCATTATAAATTAATTTCCCCTGCTTTTATTTTATAAATTGTTCTAAAATCTTAAGCTAAGCAAATGAATTCAATCATATAAAAGTAACAATGCAGCAATATTCTTTAATCTAAAAAAGTGTTATTATGCTTGCTCTTTTATTATTACTTTCTATAATTTAGCATTCTATCTAAACACATGATAATTAGTTTAATTACTTGCTCTTCTTTCAATTTATACTCACCAAATAAAGGAATGCAAGGAAAATTTTATAAATGAAGTTCATCAGAATTTGAAGGTTAGTTTATTTGCTTTTGTATTAATAAGTATTTTTTAAGGGGATAGGTTATATTGGTTAGTGGTTACTTTAGGTAGAGAGGGCTGATGTGTTAGTGTAATTTGAACTTATTATTCTTATTATAGTAGATATTATAATTATGCATTTGGCCTTTCTTTTATTAATTAATATGTTTCTTTGCTAATCTATTCGGATTTAATTTTTTTGTTTTGTTGATAAGGTTCTTGCTAATTTGCTTTTTTTTTCTATTGATATTTGATATAGTGAAGTTTTGCTTAAGGAGTTTATTGCAAAACATGTTAATGATAAGAAATGATATTTTGGCTCTCCAAAAATGATCTCTGTTTGATAGAAAGTACCAAATATGGTGTTTTTTGTTTTAGAATTTATTTGTGGAGTTTAATTTCTTTGCTTTTGCAGTGCAAAGATTATTATTATTATTATTATTATTATTATTAAATTGTTCTAAAATCTTAAGCTAAGCAAATGAATTCAATCATATAAAAGTAACAATGCAGCAATATTCTTTAATCTAAAAAAGTGTTATTATGCTTGCTCTTTTATTATTACTTTCTATAATTTAGCATTCTATCTAAACACATGATAATTAGTTTAATTACTTGCTCTTCTTTCAATTTATACTCACCAAATAAAGGAATGCAAGGAAAATTTTATAAATGAAGTTCATCAGAATTTGAAGGTTAGTTTATTTGCTTTTGTATTAATAAGTATTTTTTAAGGGGATAGGTTATATTGGTTAGTGGTTACTTTAGGTAGAGAGAGCTGATGTGTTAGTGTAATTTGAACTTATTATTCTTATTATAGTAGATATTATAATTATGCATTTGGCCTTTCTTTTATTAATTAATATGTTTCTTTGCTAATCTATTCGGATTTAATTTTTTTGTTTTGTTGATAAGGTTCTTGCTAATTTGCTTTTTTTTTCTATTGATATTTGATATAGTGAAGTTTTGCTTAAGGAGTTTATTGCAAAACATGTTAATGATAAGAAATGATATTTTGGCTCTCCAAAAATGATCTCTGTTTGATAGAAAGTACCAAATATGGTGTTTTTTGTTTTAGAATTTATTTGTGGAGTTTAATTTCTTTGCTTTTGCAGTGCAAAGATTATTATTATTATTATTATTATTATTATTATTATTATTATTATTATTATTATTATTATTCATTTTTAAACATGTCTTTAGGATTTGACTTAGAAAGAAGGAAAAAAAAAGGATAGAACAATACTATGAAAAAGAACTAATAGGATTACCATGTCGGCTTCCCTGTGATGAAAAGCTCCTGCCTGCTTAAGTGTTTTCTCCTAACTAATGAAAAAGGATAATCTAACATTGGTACATGGCTTATCCCTTTAGATTTTAATAATATATTTTTGTATTTATATAAGGATGTCTCATCTCTTTTGTTTCTCTTTCTGATAAAATCTTTTTCTATAAAAGAAAATAATAATTATTTACTGTTTTGTATGTGTGCTATGCAGATTACAAATCTTTTGGATTGCACTTCATGGTCAGGGGATGGACCAAGGCTAATGTATGCTTTTACTCAAGGTGCTCTGCAAGTAGGACCAGTTGGTGGATTTGAGTTTTAGTCATCTGATATATCTTTGCCATAATGATTTAATTTATGTCCTATTAAAATAGAAATTCTCATTGTAATGGTTTTTTATGTAAATGAAGCTTATTGAAGGAGGATGTGAAGGTCCAATCCACACGGTAACTCACCTTTCTTTATATTTATTTTAGACTAACTATGAATTGTGCATTTGTTCACTCCGTGCTTACATCTTTGATTGATGATGTCTTTTACTACAGATTTTTAGTGTTCAGCTACCACATGTTGGAGACAGTAGGTTCTTCTATGGCATCCCCTCATTGAGTTTTCAGAAATATCTCAGGAACTGAAGATAATATACATGTATGAGGTTTCATGATTTCTCAACCACTCCTAATTTGATTTTATTTGATTTGCTGTGCCTCAACTTTGTTATGAACATACCTATTAAGAGAGTCTCATTGCTATTATCATTATCTCCCCTTTGGCAAAGGATGATACGGAGTTGGGGTAAGGTTCAAATAGCAACTGTGCCAATTTTCTATTTGTGTGTGTGTTTATTCTTTATCTTTTCTATCACTATTATTAGTATTTTTTATTTGTGTTCATTTGAAGGGTAAATTGAGTGTTATGTTATTTTATTTGAAAATAATTGACAAAAATTAATACCTTAGAAATTATGTTAATGGATGGTGGTTGATATTGACAGAATTTTTTTGTATATTTGAATTATGGGTCAGATACATCACCGTGTGTTTAAATTGTTAACTGCCCTAATAGTTTCTCATAACTCTTTAAGTTTGCAGCACCTTTAAATTAGTTTTGGACTTTTGCAGGATAAAGTTACTAGACTTTTTTTGTTTATATTTTTAGATATCTAAAAACAACACCTTCTCATGTATTTTAATTTTTATTTTATCATAGCATAAATTTCACTTTAAACAAGTAGGGTGTTTTTTTCCTCCAGAGTTGTTGAAGGCGAAGTGCTTGATGAATGGCGAAGTTTCATTGATTCTTGAGCACGAGTATGAGCAGCTTCAACAAACTTATGATGATCCCATGAATCAAGTTTCTCAGTGAGTGAAATCCTTTATCTTGCTAATGTGTGGGTTCATTTGAGTATAATGTTTGGGAGACAGATCTCGAGCATTTGAAAATTGAAACTCAAAATGCATTTGGGTCATATGGTATATTTATGGATTTTCTTTTTCTTTTTATAGTTCAGGTATAGATATTCTTACTATGTGTTGCTATGGTTTCAATTTTCATCTAATCAGCTCTTCTATTAAACGAGATTTGAAGGTATTTATTGTAACCAGAAACTAGCCATTAAATTCTCAAGCGTGAGCATGTAAATTCAGATTTGCAGAGAGTTCTACATCATGAGGTTTGCTCTATTAAATTTGTTCATTCTGATAATCTAAAATCTATATACTATTAAATTTGCTCTATTAAATTTGTACATCATGAGGTTTGCTCTATTAAATTTGCTCTATTTCCTACTCCTGTTTAACAATTTCCTGAATTTGAATTCTCAATTCTCATGTGTTCCTTTTAATTTGTTATTTTTGAGATCTTTGTATCTATACATTTGGAATGATTTAGTTTTTAAACTTATACATACTAGGGTTGTGTGGGAACTTAATGATGATCTAGAAAAGACTTCAATTTTGTTTGAGCAAGCAATTCAGGCTACCTTCGGGATAGGTATAAATTTTGATTAATAGTAAATTAGGATATAAAATAACTCAAGTAGGTTTCATGCATTATTATTATTATTATTACTATCATGTCATCATTGTTTGAATGTATAATGAAAATGGACATAAAGTTTGCTGGCAAGGGATGGGTGAGTAGTAATTAGATAATTTAGAGGTTGCAACTCCGTGATAGTTTGTGGTTAGGGTCTTAATATCATGGAAGGTGGCTATTTGTTGTATGAATAATTTGTTTAGATATTCGATGTAACAGTCTTTTGTTGGTTATTTTAGTTTATGTTATTTTTCTATATCAGTTCATCTTTGGGGATATACATTGTAAAACTTATCTTGCTCATGGTCTTTTGGCTTTGATGAGTTGAACTTATTAGAAAAAAAATGAAAAATAATTTGATAGCATATTTTGTGTTCAAGTTTTCATATTATGAAGCTATTTAATTGCTTGCTATATGTTTGTGTTTATGGTTAATGTCATGGGTGCTATATTGAACACATTAACAAAATAATAATATTGTAAAGTATATTTTGAGTCTTTTGATAAATGTAATAAGTTGGTGCCCCCTTTTGGTTTAACCCTCCTGATCTTAAACATTGAACATCTGATGTTGTGATTGACCTACAATTATAAAATTTGTTCTAAACATTTTGTTTTTAAATAGCTTACCATATTTGTCTTCTATTAACTATATTGCTTATTTTTTTTACTTTTATGTCTTATGTCATTTTTTAAACATGGAGGATATGATTATTTGATTGACTTGCAACTAAAATTTTAGGTCTCTAATTATTTGTAGGAAAAACAGAAGCCAAAGATATAGAAAAGGATTGACAAATGTGTAAAAGAAAAACAGATGTCGAAATTTGCTTCTTTGTGTTTGCTTATAAGACTCTGATTGGAACTATGTTAGCATAATTGTCCAAAATTTAACTGGCAGTTTTCTTCTATGCCTCAACATCAATAAACTTTGTATTTTTTATGCTAGAGTAATATATTTTGTGATAGAGTTTTACATCTTCTATTGAATATGCAGGGCTAAAGAAGCAAAAAGATTTTGAAACAAAGAATGAAAATTGATGAGGAGAAGCTTTGGAACCTGGTGCGCAGAAATCGTGACGGTTCATTCCTTGGTAACGGCGCTAAAAACTTAATACGCACGTTCATAATCTTAGTTCTTTGTCACAACTTCGCACAACTAACCAGCAAGTGCACTGGGTCGTCCAAGTAATAAACCTTACGTGAGTAAGGGTCGATCCCACGGAGATTGTCAGCTTCAAGCAAGCTATGGTCATCTTGCAAATCTCAGTCAGGCAGATTCATATGGTTATGGATATTTGAGCAAGCTGTATGTTAGGCGTCACCGTTGTCAATGGCTACATCCTGTCCTCTCAGTGAAAATGGTCCAATGCGCTGTCACTGCATGGCTAATCATCTGTCGGTTCTCGATCATACTCGAATAGGATCCATTGATCCTTTTGCGTCTGTCACTACGCCCAGCACTCGCAAGTTTGAAGCTCGTCGCAGCCATCCCTTCCCAGATCCTACTCGGAATACCACAGACAAGGTTTAGACTTTCCGGATCTCAAGAATGGACGTCCATGGATTCTAACTTATACCACGAAGACTCTGATTAAGGAATCCCAGAGATATTCATTCAATCTAAGGTAGAACGGAAGTGGTTGTCAGGCACGCGTTCATAGGTTGGGAATGATGATGACTGTCATGATCATCACATTCATATTGAAGTGCGAATGAATATCTTAGAATCGGAATAAGCTTGAATTGAATAGAAAAATGATAGTACTTTGTATTAATTCATGAGGAACAGCAGAGCTCCACACCTTAATCTATGGTGTGTAGAAACTCTACCGTTAAAAATACATAAGTGATAATGGAGTTCATTGGTCTCGGCCCCAGAGGGGAACCAGAGTAACCAAGACTAAAATGATCCGGAGATGTAAATACAATAGTAAAAAGTCCTACCTATACTAAACTAGTTACTAGGGTTTACAGAAATGAGTAAGTGATGTAGAAATCCACTTCCGGGGCCCACTTGGTGTGTGCTTGGGCCGAGCATTGAGCTTTACACGTGTAGAGACTTCTCTTGGAGTTGAACGCCAGTTTATAACCTGTTTCTGACGTTTAACTCCACTTTGCAACCTGTTTCTGGTGTTTAACTCCAGAATGCAACATGGAACTGGCGTTGAACGCCAGTTTGCGTCATCTAAACTCGGGCAAAGTATGAACTATTATATATTGCTGGAAAGCCCTAGATGTCTACTTTTCAACGCAATTGAGAGCGCGCCATTTGGAGTTCTGTAGCTCTAGAAAATTCACTTTGAGTGAAGGGAGGTCAGAATCCAGCAGCATCTGCAGTCCTTCTTCAACCACTGAATCTGATTTTTGCTCAAGTCCCTCAATTTCAGCCAGAAAATTCCTGAAATCACAGAAAAACACACAAACTCATAGTAAAGTCCAGAAATATAATTTTTTATTAAAAACTAAAAAAAATATACTAAAAACTAACTAAATCATACTAAAAACTATGTAAAAATAATGCCAAAAAGCGTATAAATTATCCGCTCATCACAACACCAAACTTAAATTGTTGCTTGTCTCCAAGCAACTGAAAATCAAATAGGATAAAAAGAAGAGAATATACTATAAATTACAAAATATCAATGTAACTTAGCTCCAATCAGATGAGCGGGACTTGTAGCTTTTTGCCTCTTTAATAGTTTTGGCATCTCACTTTATTCATTGAAGTTCAGAATGATTGGCATCTATAGGAACTCAGAGTTCAGATAGTGTTATTGATTCTCCTAGTTCAGTATGTTGATTCTTGAACACAGCTACTTTTTGAGTCTTGGCCGTGGCCCTAAGCACTTT
>NC_029788.2:29533404-29537015 GCF_000816755.2 Arachis ipaensis
CAGTCTCAAGTTTTCACTTGACACCTTCACGCCACAAGCACATGGTCAGGGACAGCTTGGTTTAGCCGCTTAGGCCATGATTTTTAGGCCCTAGGCCCTCCTATCCACTGATGCTCAAAGCCTTGGATCCTTTTTATTTACCCTTGCCTTTTGGTTTAAAGAGCTTTTGGCTTTTTGCTCTTGCCTTTTGGTTTAAAGAGCTTTTGGCTTTTTCTGCTTGCTTTTTCTTTTTCTTTTTCTTTTTTTTTGCCATTTTTCTTTTCTCTTTTTTTCTTTTTTTTTCTACAAGCTTTTGTATTCACTACTTTTTCTTGCTTCAAGAATCATTTTTATGATTTTTCAGATTATCAAATAACATGTCTCCTTTTTCATCATTCTTTCAAGAGCCAACATATTTAACATTCATAAACCACAATATCTAAAGACATATGCACTGTTCAAGTATTCATTCAGAAAACAAAAAGTATTGTCACTACATCAAAATAATTAAACTAGTTTCAAGGATGAATTCGAAACCCTGTACTTCTTGTTCTTTTGTTTTTAGAACATTTTTCATTTAAGAGAGGTGATGGATTCATAGGACATTCATAGCCTTAAGACATAGACACTTAAACACTAGTGATCATGTAATAAGACACAAACATAAATAAACATAAAGCATAATAAATGAAAAACAGTAAAATAAATAGACAAGGAGATTAAGGAATGAGTCCACCTTAGTGAGGGTGGCGTCTTCCTCTTCTTGAAGAACCAATGGTGCTTTTGAGCTCCTCTATGTCTCTTCCTTGCCTTTGTTGCTCCTCTCTCATAGCTCTTTGATCTTCTCTTATTTCATGAAGGATGATGGAGCGCTCTTGATGCTCCACCCTTAGTTGTCCCATGTTGGAACTTAATTCTCCTAGGGAGGTGTTGATTTGCTCCCAATAGTTTTGTGGTGGAAGGTGCATCCCCTGAGGCATCTCAGGGATTTCATGATGAGAAATTTCCTCATGCTCTTGTTGAGGTCCATGATCTCTTTTTTGCTCCATCTTTTTCTTAGTGATGGGCTTGTCCTCTTCAATGAGGATGTCTCTGGCCTTAGGTGCCATAGATGGTTATGGAAAAACAAAAAGCAATGCTTTTACCACACCAAACTTAGAAGGTTTGCTCGTCCTCGAGCAAAAGAAGAAAGAAGTGAGTAGAAGAAGAAAAAAATGGAGGAGATGGAGGTGTGTGAATGGTTCGGTCAAGGGGGTTTTAGGTGGTTATGATGTGTGAAAAGGAAGGAGTGATGGTTTGAATTTAAGTGGGTGGGTGTAGGTGGGTTGTATGATGGTTTTGGAGGAGTAATGGAGGTGATTGGTGGAGGTTAATTGAGGAAGAATGTTATGAAAAGGTGTGAAGATGAGAGAAGAAGTGGTAGGGATCCTGTGGGGTCCACAGATCCAGTGGGGCCAAGGACTTAACATCCCTGCTCCAATTAGACGTGTAAAACGCCCTTGCTGTGCAATCCTGGCATTTAACGCCAGACTGCTGCTTGTTTTTGGCATTAAACGCCCAAATGTAGCCTGTTTCTGGCGTTAAACGCCAGCTTGGTGCTTGTTTCTGGCGTTAAACGCCAGATAGATGCTTGTTTCTGGCGTTTAAACGCCAGACTGCTCTCCTCCAGGGTGTGCTATTTTCAATGCTATTTTTCATTCTGTTTTTGATTTTTCAGTAGTTTTTGTGACTCCACATGATCATCAACCTACTAAAACACAAAATAATAAAAGGAAAATAAAATAGATATAATTAAATAACATTGGGTTGCCTCCCAATAAGCACTTCTTTAATGTCAATAGCTTGACAGTGAGCTCTCCTGGAGCCTCACAGATGTTCAGAGCATTGTTGGAACCTCCAAACACCAAACTTAGAGTTTGGTTGTGGCCTCCCAACACCAAACTTAAAGTTTGACTGTGGGGGCTTTGGTTGACTCTTCAGTGAGAGAAGCTTTTCATGCTTCCTCTCCATGGTTACAGAAGGAGATCCTTGAGTCTTAAACACAAGGTTGTCCTTATTCAGTTGAAGGACTAACTCTCCTCTGTCCACATCAATCACAGCTCTTGCTGTGGTTAGGAAGGGTCTTCCAAGGATGATGGATTCATCCTCTTCCTTTCCAGTGTCTAGGATTATGAAATCAGCAGGGATGTAAAGGCCTTCAACCTTTACTAACACGTCCTCTACTTGTCCATAAGCCTGTTTTCTTGAGTTGTCTGCCACCTCTAATGAGATTCTGGCAGCTTGCACCTCAAAGATTCCAAGTTTCTCCATTACAGAGAATGGCATTAAGTTTATTCCTGACCCCAGGTCACACAGAGCCTTCTCAAAGGTCATGGTGCCTATGGTACAAGGTATTAAGAATTTGCCAGGATCCTGTTTCTTTTGAGGTAATTTCTGCCTATCCAATGCATTCAGTTCATTGGTGAGCAAGGGAGGTTCATCTTCCCAAGTCTCATTACTAAATAATTTGGCATTCAGCTTCATAATTGCACCAAGGTACTTAGCAACTTGCTCTTCAGTAATTTTTTCATCCTCTTCAGAGGGCGAATACTCATCAGAGCTCATGAAGGGCAGAAAGAGGTTCAATGGAATCTCTATGATCTCTAATTGAGTCTCAGATTCCTCGAAGGGAAACTCCTTATGATTAAGAGATCCAAGAGATAATCATCCAATCTAAGGTGGAACGGAAGTGGTTGTCAGGCACGCGTTCATAGGGAATGATGATGATTGTCACGTTCATCACATTCAGGTTGGAGTGCGAATGAATATCTTAGAAGTGAAATAAGATGAATTGAATAGAAAGACAGTAGTACTTTGCATTAATCTTTGAGGAACAGCAGAGCTCCACACCTTAATCTATGGAGTGTAGAAACTCTACCGTTAAAAATACATAAGTGAAAGGTCCAGGCATGGCCGAGATGGCCAGCCTCCAAAACGTGATCTAAGATCGCATACAACTGATCAAAGATATCTAATACAATAGTAAAAAGTCCTATTTATAATAAACTACTACTAGGGTTTACAGAAGTAAGTAATTGATGCATAAATCCACTTCTGGGGCCCACTTGGTGTGTGCTTGGGCTGAGCTTGAATGTTACACGTGCAGAGGCTCTTTCTGGAGTTGAACGCCAGGTTGTAACGTATTTCTGGCGTTCAACTCTGGTTTGTGACTTGTTTCTGGCGTTTAACTCTAGACAGCAGCATAGAACTGGCGTTCAACGCCCTTTTACATCATCTAAAATCGGCCAAAGTATGGACTATTATACAATGCTGAAAAGCTCTGGATGTCTACTTTCCAACGCAATTGGAAGCCCGCCATTTTGAGTTCTGTAGCTCCAGAAAATCCACTTTGAGTGCAGGGAGGTCAGAATCCAACAGCATCAGCAGTCCTTCTTCAACCTCTGAATCTGATTTTTTCTCAAGTCCCTCAATTTCAGCCAGAAAATACCTGAAATCATAGAAAAACACACAAACTCATAGTAAAGTCCAGAAATGTGAATTTAACATAAAAACTAATGAAAACATCCCTAAAAGTAACTAGATCTTACTAAAAACATACTAAAAACAATGCCAAAAAGCGTATAAATTATCCG
>NC_029788.2:29537035-29538578 GCF_000816755.2 Arachis ipaensis
TAAGTTTCGGCCATATAGGGTGGGTTTGGGTGGGAATTTGATTTTGAATTTTGAAGGTAGGTGGAGTTTATGAGGTAGGTTTATGGGGAAGAGTGGATGGATGTGAGTGGTGAAGAGGTGACGGGGAAGAGAGATTGAGGTGATTGGTGAAGGGTTTTGGGGAAGAGTGTTTATGGGATTGTGTGAAAGATGGGTGAGAAGAAGTGAGTGGAGGTAGGTGGGGATTCTGTGGGGTCCACAGATCCTGAGGTGATCCTGTGGGGTCCACAGATCCTGAGGTGCTTAAGGATTTATAACCTTGCACCAAATTAGGCATGTAAAATGCCCTTGCACACAACTCTGGGCGTTCAGCGCCAGGTTGGTGCTTGTTCTGGGCGTTGAACGCCCATTTGTAGCCTATTTCTGGCGTTGAACGCCAGAACCATGCTTGTTCTGGGCATTCAGCGCCAACTCTCCTCCAGGGTGCATTTCTGGCGTTCAACGCCAAAACCATGCTCTGTTCTGGCGTTGAACGCCCAAAACATGCTTCTTACTGGCGTTTAAACGCCAGTAAGGTCTTCCTCCAGGGTGTGATTTTTCTTCTGCTGTTTTTGATTCCGTTTTCAATTTTTATATTTATTTTGTGACTCCACATGATCATGAACCTAATAAAACATGAAAAATAATGAAAAATATAGTTAGATAAATAAAAATTGGGTTGCCTCCCAATAAGCGCTTCTTTAATGTCAATAGCTTGACAGTGGGCTCTCATGGAGCCTCACAGATGTGCAGAGCTTTGTTGAGACCTCCCAACACCAAACTTAGAGTTTGGATATGGGGGTTTGACACCAAACTTAGAGTTTTGTTGTGGCATCCCAACACCAAACTTAGAGTTTGACTGTGGGGGCTTTGTTTGACTCTGCTTTGAGAGAAACTTTTTCTGCTTCCTCTCCATGGATGCAGAGAGAGATCCTTGAGTTGTAAACACAAGGTTGTCCTCATTCAATTGAAGGATCAATTCTCCTCTGTTCACATCAATCACAGCTCTTACTGTGGCTAGGAAAGGTCTTCCTAGGATGATGGATTCATCCTCTTCCTTTCCAGTATCCAAGACTATGAAATCAGTAGGGATGTAAAGGCCTTCAACCTTTACTAACACGTCCTCTACTTGTCCATAAGCCTGTTTTCTTGAATTTTCTGCCATCTCTAATGAGATTTTAGCAGCTTGTACCCCATAGATTCCCAGTTTCTCTATTACAGAGAGGGGCATGAGGTTTATCCCTGAACCAAGGTCACACAGAGCCTTAAAGATCATGGTGCCTATAGTACAAGGTATTATGAACTTTCTAGGATCCTGTCTCTTCTGAGGCAATGTCAGCTGATCCAGATCACTTAGTTCATTGGTGAACAAGGGAGGTTCATCTTCCCAAGTATCAATGCCAAATAATTTGGCATTTAGCTTCATGATTGCACCAAGGAACTTGGCAGCTTGCTCTTCAGTAACATCCTCATTCTCTTCAGAAGAAGAATACTCATCAGAGCTCATGAATGGCATGAGGAGGTT
>NC_029788.2:29538611-29542104 GCF_000816755.2 Arachis ipaensis
ATCATATTGACTTGCTGAGTCAATATTTTGTTCTGAGCCAATATGGCATTCAGAGTATCAATTTCAAGAACTCCTTTCTTCATAGGCATCCCATTACTCACAGGATTCCTCTCAGAAGTGTACTTAAACTGGTTATTAGCAACCATGTCAATGAGTTCTTGAGCTTCTGCAGGCGTTTTCTTTAGGTGAATGGATCCACCTGCAGAAGTATCCAATGACATCTTTGATAGCTCAGATAAACTATCATAGAATATATCCAGGATGGTCCATTCTGAAAGCATGTCAGAAGAACACTTTTTGGTCAGCTATTTGTATCTTTCCCAAGCTTCATAGAGGGATTCACCTTCTTTTTGTCTGAAGGTTTGAACATCAGCTCTAAGCTTGCTCAGCTTTTGAGGAGGAAAGAACTTGGCTAAGAAATCCGTGACCAGCTTATCCAAAGTTAAGAACTGAAAAGGATCTTCAGATGGAAGTCCATGAAACTTGCAGTTTTGTTGCATCAGAGAAACTAGCTGAGGTTTCAGCTCAAAGTTGTTTGCTCCAATGGCAGGAATGGAGATGCTTCTTCCATGTAAATTGGAATTAGGTGCAGTAAAGTCACCAAGCATCCTCCTTGCATTATTATTATTTTCAGCTGCCATCTCCTCTTCCTGTTTGAAAATTTCTGAAAGGTTCTCTCTGGATTGTTGTAATTTAGCTTCTCTTAGTTTCCTCTTCAGAGTCCTTTCAGGTTCTGGATCTGCTTCAACAAGAATATTCTTGTCCTTGCTCCTGCTCATATGACAAAGAAGAGGGCACAGAAAAAATAATAATAATAATAACAGGGATCCTTTATACCACAGTATAGAGGTCCTTATGTAAGTGGAAGAAGGGATGGGGACAAAGAATGTAATGTAAAGAAAGAAACACAAGGGTGAGGAGAGCAGAGATGTGAGATGAGGAGATGTTAGTAGATGAATAAATAAATAGAATAAGAGAGAGGGAAAATTTCGAAAATAATTTTTGAAAAAGAGTTAGTGATTTTCGAAAATTAAAATCAAAAATTAAAATAGTTGGTTAATTAAAAAGAAATTTTGAAAAAGAGGGAAGATATTTTCGAAAATTAGAGAGAGAGAGTTAGTTAGGTAGTTTTGAAAAAGGTAAGAAACAAACAAAAAGTTAGTTAGTTAGTTGAAACAAATTTTGAAAAGATAAGAAGTTAGGAAGTTAGAAAAGATATTTTGAAATCAAAATTTTTTTGAAAAAGATAAGATAAGAAGATATTTTTGAAAAGATATGATTGAAATTAGTTTTAAAAAGATTTGATTTTTTTTTAAAATTACAATTAATGACTTGATTCACAATAAATCACAAGATATGATTCTAGAACTTAAAGTTTGAATCTTTCTTAATAAGCAAGTAACAAACTTAAAATTTTTGAATCAAAACATTAATTGATGATGTTATTTTTGAAAATTTGATATAAAAATAAGAAAAAGATTTTTGAAAAATATTTTTGAAATTTTTGAAAATAACTAAAAAAATTGAAAAAGATTTGATTTTTGAAAAAGATTTTGAAAAAGATGAGATTTTTAAATTGAAAATTTGATTTGACTCATAAAAACAACTAGATTTTGAAAATTTTTGAAAAAGTCAAATCTAATTTTCGAAATTTTAAGAGAGAAAAAGGAAAAGATATTTTTTTGAATTTTGAATTTTTATGATGAGAGAGAAAAACAAGAAAAATGATGCAATGCATGAAAGTTATGGATCAAAATAATGAATGTATGCAAGAATGCTATGAATGTCAAGATGAACACCAAGAACACTATGAAGATCATGATGAACATCAAGAACACATTTTTGAAAAAAATTTCATGCAAAGAAAACATGCAAGACACCAAACTTAGAAATCTTTCATGTTTAGACTCTATGAATGCAAGAATGCATATGAAAAATAAGAAAAGACACAAAACATGCAAATGCAAAGATCAAACAAGAAGACTTACCAAGAACAACTTGAAGATCATGAAGAACACTATGAATGCATGAAATTTTTTCGAAAAAAAAAATGCAAGATGAACATGCAATTGACACCAAACTTATAACATAACACAAGACTCAAACAAGAAACACAAAAAATATTTTTGATTTTTATGATTTTATGATTTTTTTTTTTTGTATTTTCTTTTAATTTTTTTTCGAAAATCATTTAAAAAAAGGAAAATAAGGATTCAAAATTTTTAATATGAATTCCAGGAATCTTATACTCTAAAGCTCCAATCAAAGGGTCAGGCATGGCTTAATAGCCAGCCAAGCTTTAGTATGTAACTCAGACATGACACGTCTAACATGCCCTACAGTCGTAGCTTTACAGCCAGCCAGGCTTCAACATGCTTTATAAAACACTAGAATTCATTCTTAAAAATCTATATTTTTTTGAAAACATTTTTATTTTTATTTTTTTTAAAATATTTTTTTCCAAAAACAGATGAAAAATTTTTGAAATATTTTTGAAAAATTTTTGAAAAATAAAACAAAAAGAAAATTACCTAATCTGAGCAACAAGATGAACCGTCAGTTATCCAAACTCAAACAATCCCCGGCAACGGCGCCAAAAACTTGCTCTGTCACGGCACGGCTAATCATCTGAGGTTCCCGATCATACTGGAATAGGATTTACTATCCTTTTGCGTCTGTCACTATGCCCAGCACTCGCGAGTTTGAAGTACGTCACAGTCATTCAATCATTGAATCCTACTCGGAATACCACAGACAAGGTTTAGACTTTCCGGATTCTCTTGAATGCCGCCATCATTCTAGCTTACACCACAAAGATTCTGATTAAGAGATCTAAGAGATACTCATTCAATCTAATGTAGAACGGAAGTGGTTGTCAGGCACGCGTTCATAAGGAATGATGATGATTGTCACGTTCATCACATTCAGGTTGGAGTGCGAATGAATATCTTAGAAGCGAAATAACATGAATTGAATAGAAAGACAGTAGTACTTTGCATTAATCTTTGAGGAACAGCAGAGCTCCACACCTTAATCTATGGAGTGTAGAAACTCTACCGTTAAAAATATATAAGTGAAAGGTCTAGGCATGGCCGAGATGGCCAGCCCCCAAAACGTGATCTAAGATCGCATACAACTGATCAAAGATATCTAATACAATAGTAAAAAGTCCTATTTATAATAAACTAGCTACTAGGGTTTACAGAAGTAAGTAATTGATGCATAAATCCACTTCCGGGGCCCACTTGGTGTGTGCTTGGGCTGAGCTTGAATGTTACACGTGCAGAGGCTCTTTCTGGAGTTGAACGCCAGCTTGTAACGTATTTCTGGCGTTCAACTCTGGTTTGTGACTTGTTTCTGGCGTTTAACTCCAGGTAGCAGCGTAGAACTGGTGTTCAACGCCCTTTTACGTCATCTAAACTCGGCCAAAGTATGGACTATTATACATTGCTGGAAAGCCTTGGATGTCTACTTTCCAACGCAATTAAAAGCC
>NC_029788.2:29542267-29542919 GCF_000816755.2 Arachis ipaensis
AACCATTGTAACATAGTTCTTTGGATCCGGGTTCTTACTTTGATCATGGTTCTTGGTGATCCATGCATTGGCATAGAACTCTTGAACCCTTAGGATGCCGACTTGTTGGATGGGATTTGTTAGAACTTCCCAACCTCTTCTTTGAATTTCATGTCGGATCTCTGGATACTCATTTCTTTTGAGTTTGAAAGGGACCTTGGGGATCACCTTCTTCTTGGCCACAACATCATAGAAGTGGTCTTGATGAGTTTTGGAGATGAATCTTTCCATCTCCCATGACTCGGAGGTGGAAGTTTTTGTCTTCCCTTTCCCTTTTCTAGAGGATTCTCTGGTCTTAGGTGCCATCAATGGTAATGGAAAAACAAAAAGCTTATGCTTTTACCACACCAAACTTAGAATATTGCTCGCCCTCGAGCAAGAAACAAAAGAATAGAAGAAAAAGAAGAAGAAATATGGAGAGGGAGAGGGAGAAGTGGTTTCGGCCAAGGAGAGTGTAGAGGGGTGTGTTGTGTGAATTTGATGAAGAATAGAGGGCTTTATATAGGGAAGGGAGGGGGGAAAGGTTTCGGCCATATGGGTGGGTTTGGGTGGAAAATTGATTTGAATTTTGAAGGTAGGTGGAGTTTATGAGGTAGGTTTATGGGGAAGAGTG
>NC_029788.2:29545289-29551778 GCF_000816755.2 Arachis ipaensis
CTTCCTTTCCACCTTTCCAGTATCCAGGACTATGAAATCAGCAGGGATGTAAAGGCCTTCAACCTTTACTAACACGTCCTCTACTTGTCCATTTTCTTGAANCAATACCAAATACCAAATAATTTGGCATTTAGCTTCATGATTGCACCAAGGAACTTGGCAGCTTGCTCTTCAATAACATTCTCATTCTCTTCAGAGGAGGAATATTCATCCGAGCTCATGAATGGCATAAGGAGGTTCACTCTATGGTCTACAAGGTATTATGAACTTTCCAGGATCCTGTCTCTTTTGAGGCAATGTCAGTTGATCCAGATCACTTAGTTCATTGGTGAATAAGGGAGGTTCATCTTCCCAAGTTTCAATACCAAATAATTTGGCATTTAGCTTCATGATTGCACCAAGGAACTTGGCAGCTTGCTCTTCAATAACATTCTCATTCTCTTCAGAGGAGGAATATTCATCCGAGCTCATGAATGGCATAAGGAGGTTCAATGGAATCTCTATGGTCTCTAGATGAGTCTCAGATTCCTTTGGTTCCTCAGAGGGAAGCTCCTTGTTGATCACTGGACGTCCCAGGAGGTCTTCCTCCTTGGGATTCACATCCTTCTCCTCTCTTGTGGGTTCGGCCATGGTAATTAATTCAATGGCCTTGCACTCTCCTTTTGGATTCTCTTCTGTATTGCTTGGGAGAGTACTAGGAGGGATTTCAGTGATTCTTTTACTTAGCTAGCCCACTTGTGCTTCCAAATTTCTAATGGAAGACCTTGTTTCATTCATGAAACTCACAGTGGCCTTAGATAGATCAGAGACTAAATTTGCTAAGCTAGATGGATTCTGCTCAGAATTCTCTGTTTGTTGTTGAGTGGATGATGGAAAAGGCTTGCTATTGCTAAACCTGTTTCTTCCACCATTATTAAAGCCTTGTTGCGGCTTTTGATCCTTCCATGAGAAATTTGGATGATTTCTCCATGAGGGATTATAGGTGTTTCCATAGGGTTCACCCATGTAATTCACCTCTGCTATTGCAGGGTTCTCGGGATCATAAGCTTCTTCTTCAGAAGATGCCTCTTTAGTACTGTTGGATGATTCCTTCAATCCATTCAGACTCTGAGAGATCATATTGACTTGCTGAGTCAATATTTTATTCTGAGCCAATATGGCATTCAGAGTATCAATTTCAAGAACTCCCTTCCTCTGAGGCATCTCATTACTCATAGGATTCCTTTCAAAAGTGTACATGAACTGGTTATTTGCAACCATGTCAATGAGTTCTTGAGCTTCTGCAGGCGTTTTCTTTAGGTGAATGGATCCACCTGCAGAATGGTCTAATGACATCTTTGATAATTCAGACGGATCATCATAGAATATATCTAGGATGGTCCATTCTGAAAGCATGTCAGAATGACACTTTTTGGTCAGTTCCTTGTATCTCTCCCAAGCTTCATAGAGGGATTCACCTTCCTTCTATTTGAAGGTTTGAACATCCACTCTAAGCTTACTAAGCTTTTGAGGAAGGAAGAACTTGGCTAAGAAAGCCGTGACAAGCTTATCCCAAGAGTTCAAGCTATCTTTAGGTTGAGAGTCCAACCATACTCTAGCTCTGTCTCTTACATCAAACGGGAAAAGCATAAGCCTGTAGACCTCGGGATCAACCCCATTGGTCTTAACAGTATCACAGATCTGTAAGAATTCAGTTAAGAACTGAAAAGGATCTTCAGATGAAAGTCCATGAAACTTGCAGTTCTGTTGCATCACAGAAACTAGTTGAGGTTTAAGCTCAAAATTGTTTGCTCCAATGGCAGGGATTGAGATGCTTCTTCCATGTAAATTGGAATTTGGTGCAGTAAAGTCACCAAGCATCTTCCTTGCATTGTTATTATTTTTGGCCATGTCTCCTTCTTTTTTAAAAATTTCTGTCAAATTTTCTCCAGAGAGTTGTGCTTTAGCTTCCCTTAGCTTCCTCTTCAGAGTCCTTTCAGGTTCAGGATCAGCTTCAACAAGAATGTTCTTATCCTTGTTCCTGCTCATATGAAAAAGAAGAAAACAGAAAAGAAAATATGGAATCTTCTATGTCACAGTATAGAGATTCCTTTACGTGAGTAGAAGAAGATAAGAATAGAAGAAGGAAAAGATGAGAATCCAAACACAAGGGTGAGGAGTGGGTTCGAATTCTTAGATGAAGAGGAGTGTTAGTAAATAAATAAATAATTAGAAGGAGATGAGGGAGAAGAATTTTCAAAAATTAGATAAATTAAAATAAAAATATTTTTGTTTTTAATTTAAAATCAAAGTTAGAATTCAAAAATAAGAAGGAAAAATGAAACTAATTTAAATTGAGATTTAAAACAATTAGTTAATTAAAAAGGAATTTTGAAAAAGAGGAAGGTAATTTTCGAAAATTAAAGAGATAATTAGTTAGATAGTTTTGAAAAAGATATGATTGAAATAGTAAACTTTTAAAATCAAACAAAAAGTCAAGTAGTTAATTGAAAAAGAATTGAAAATCAATTTTTGAAAAGATAAGAAGTTAGAAAAGAAGTTAGAAAAGATTTTGAAATAAATTTTGAAAAAGATGTGATTGAAATTTATTTTGAAAAAGATTTGAAAAAGAAATTTAAAAAGATTTGATTTTGAAAACTAAAGTTGATTACTTGACTAACAAGAAACAAAAAGATATGATTTTAAAATTTAAAGATTGAACCTTTCTTGATAGGCAAGTAACAAACTTAAAAATTTTGAATCAATCACATTAATTGTTAGCATTAATTTTGAAAATATGAATTAGAAATAAGAAAAAGATTTTGAAAATCAATCATAAAGTTTTCGAAAATATAAAAGAAAAATGAAAAAAAGATTTGACTTTTGAAAAAGATTTGAAAAAGATAGAATTTTAAATTGAAAATTTGATTTGACTCATAAGAAACAACTAAATTTTAAAAAGTTTTGAAAAAGTCAACTCAAATTTTCGAAAATTTATGAGTGAAAAAGGGAAATATATTTTTTTATTTTTGAATTTTTAATGATGAAAGAGAAAAACATCAAAAAGGCTCAATGCATGAAAATTTTGGATCAAAACACATGATGCATGCAAGAACACTATGAATGTCAAGATGAACACCAAGAACACTTTGAATGTCAAGATGAACACCAAGAACTTATTTTTGAAAATTTTGAAGAAAAGAAAAATATGCAAGACACCAAACTTAGAAATTTTCAAACTTTAGACACTAACAAATTGAAAATGCACATGAAAAACAAGAAAAGATGCAAAACATGAAAATGCAAAGATCAAACATGGAAATTCATCAAGAACAACTTGAAGATCATGAAGAATGCATTGCATGAATTTTCGAAAATGCAAGAAAAATAACAACATGCAATTGACACCAAACTTAAAATTTGACACTAGACTCAAACAAGAAACATAAAATTTTTGGTTTTTATGATTTTATAAGAATTTTTTTGGTTTTTTTCGAAAATTATTTTGGGAAAAACGAAAAAGAAGAAATTTTTTATATATTATTTTTGAAAATAAAAAATAAAAAATAAAAAAGCTTAAAAATAGAATAAAATTACCTAATCTGAACAACAAGATGAACCGTCAGTTGTCCAAACTCGAACAATCCCTGGCAACGGCGCCAAAAACTTGGTGTTGTTGCCGGACCAAAAACTTGGCGCTAATGTTACCGGAAACAGATGCGAAATTGTTGTTCGTTCCATCCCCGGCAACGGCGCCAAAAACTTGGTGCGCAGAAATCGTGATGGTTCATTCCTTGGTAACGGCGCTAAAAACTTAATACGCACGTTCATAATCTTAGTTCTTTGTCACAACTTCGCACAACTAACCAGCAAGTGCACTGGGTCGTCCAAGTAATAAACCTTACGTGAGTAAGGGTCGATCTCACGGAGATTGTCGGCTTGAAGCAAGCTATGGTCATCTTGCAAATCTCAGTCAGGCAGATTCATATGGTTATGGATATTTGATAATTAAAATATAATTAAAATATAAATAAAACGTAAATTAAAGATAGAGATTCTTATGTAATTCATTGGTGAGAGTTTCAGATAAGCGTATGAAGATGCTTGTTCCTCCTGAACCTCTGCTTTCCTATTGTCTTCATCCAATCATTCATACTCCTTTCTATGGCAAGCTATATGTTAGGCGTCACCGTTTTCAATGGCTACATCCTGTCCTCTTAGTGAAAATGGTCCAATGCGCTGTTACTGCATGGCTAATCATCTGTCGGTTCTCGATCATACTCGAATAGGATCCATTGATCCTTTTGCGTCTGTCACTACGCCCAGCACTCGTGAGTTTGAAGCTCGTCACAGCCATCCCTTCCCAGATCCTACTTGGAATACCAAAGAAAAGGTTTAGACTTTTTGGATCTCAAGAATGGCCGTCCATGGATTCTAACTTATACCACGAAGACTCTGATTAAGGAATCCCAGAGATATTCATTCAATCTAAGGTAGAACGGAAGTGGTTGTCAGGCACGCGTTCATAGGTTGGGAATGATGATGGCTGTCATTATCATCACATTCATATTGAAGTGCGAATGAATATCTTAGAATCAGAATAAGCTTGAATTGAATAGAAAAACGATAGTACTTTGTATTAATTCATGAGGAACAGCAGAGCTTCACACCTTAATCTATGGTGTGTAGAAACTCTACCGTTGAAAATATATAAGTGATAATGGAGTTCATTGGTCTCGGCCCCAGAGGGGAACCAGAGTAACCAAGACTAAAATGATCCGAAGATGTAAATACAATAGTAAAAAGTCCTACTTATACTAAACTAGTTACTAGGGTTTACAGAAATGAGTAAGTGATGTAAAAATCCACTTCCGGGGCCCACTTGGTGTGTGCTTGGGCTGAGCATTGAGCTTTACACGTGTAGAGGCTTCTCTTGGAGTTGAACACCAGTTTATAACCTGTTTCTGGCGTTTAACTCCACTTTGCAACCTATTTCTGGCGTTTAACTCCAGAATGCAACATGGAACTGGCGTTGAACTCCAGTTTGCGTCATCTAAACTCGGACAAAGTATGGACTATTATATATTGCTGGAAATCTCTGGATGTCTACTTTCCAACGCAATTAAAAGCGCGCCATTTGGAGTTCTGTAGCTCCAGAAAATCCACTTTGAGTGTAGGGAGGTCAGAATCCAGTAGCATCTGCAGTTCTTCTTCAACCTCTGAATCTAATTTTTGCTCAAGTCCCTCAATTTCAGCCAGAAAATACCTGAAATCATAGAAAAGCACACAAACTCATAGTAAAGTCCAGAAATGTGATTTTTTATTAAAAACTAAAAAAATATACTAAAAACTAACTAAATCATACTAAAAACTATGTAAAAATAATGCCAAAAAGCGTATAAATTATTCGCTCATCAATACCCTCACCACACTGTTTTTTCTTTTGTTAAAAAGCTATCTTAATTTCTTATATACATTTTTTTGTTAGGCTTTGGCTGTAAAATTATGGCACACAAGTTTGATTTGTTGGGTTAGTAGTATAAAAATCTCATCAATAATTTTTTTTTTGCTTTTGGTGCACCCCTTTTTTTTAACATGCGATTATTTCTTAATGTTTGTAGGTATTACTAAAAAGTATCATAGCTCAAAAGTTGAGAAGCAGTAGGGATCAAACAAGCTCATATTCAATTACTATTATCAAGGAGTTAGGAAAAATCATTGTTTTTAACTTGTGTTGCTCATGTGATGGAACAAATAGTCTTCCTATAATGTTTCCCATCAAGAACATTTTGATGGACTAGCAGAGAGGATGAGAGAATTTTTTTTGAAGATTCTAAAGATGCTACCAGTTTATAAAAGCTACAGAAGAAAAAAGTAGCACAATTATTGATTCAAAAAACTAAAAGAAAATATTTGTTTCACTAGATATGAGGCATTGACAACTGAAGTAGTCAATGATTTATATGATTTATGCTTTAAGGCACTACACTTTATTCTTTTTTTGTTTTCTTTTGTGTGTGTGTAAGGATGTTAGCATTTGCTTGAATGTTGATTTGTGTTGCTTTAATAGATTAGGCAATTATATATGCTTAAGTAGAACAAATGTTGATTATGTTGTATCAGTTAGTTGATTATGTTGTATTAGTTACTGTATTAAGTAATTATACATCTCAACTGTTGCTTTTATTTTTAAGGTACAGAAATTCACTTTGATATTGGTCTATGTTATCTTGAATTTTATTAAAGCTTTCAATTTTATTCGATGCCTAAAATAATTTGTTCTTCCATATAAATTTTATCAGAGTTCTTATAATGCCAGGTGCATGTAATATATAAAAGTAGAAATTAATGTAATTTTTTAATATCTATGTGAAATATGCTATTTATTTTCATCTCTAAGTGAAAATAATTGTCTTACCGCATATTCAATTTCAAATGCAAAAGTATAACATTACATCTTTATACAAAATCGAATGTTTAATATTTTAAAAAATATTAATTAATCTTGAT
>NC_029788.2:29551790-29560505 GCF_000816755.2 Arachis ipaensis
AACTACAAACTACAATATTTTTTTTTCATATTTATAGACCAATAAATCATAACAATGAATATCAAATATATATAAATAATAGTTAGTGTACTAAAATGAAATTCTAAATATTTAAACTGTAAAAGTTCTCGCATTAAATACATAAATAATCAATTCTAATCAGGTGGTATATTAAATCGATGTGCCTTAAATGATACCATACTAATCAATTATAAATTATACCACATTAATCAATTTAAGAGTATAATGTAGTTTATCCTATTTATAACTAAAATTGACAACTCATCAATATACATTTCACTTGGTTTAATAAAAATACAAACTTTATCAATAAGCTATTAACTTCTTCCCAAATTTAACGAGGTACTTCAATAATTTATATAACTTTTTAAGTATTAATACTTTTTGCAAAATATCTTACATAGATAATTATAGAGATAAACAAATAAATAATTATAAAAAATAACAAAAGTCCATCACAGAATTATTTAAATATTTTAAGCAAAATGGTTACAATACAAACACTACTATTATTACCCGCGCGTATGCGAGGGGCTTCTGCTAGTAGGGTAAATAATACCTGCTTCTCATAATTTCATTACCTCTTTTTGGACCACCTCTTTCATGGTTGGATTGAGTTTCCTTTGTGGTTGCACAACTGGTTTAGTATCATCTTCAAGAAGGATCTTGTATATACACTTGGTTGGACTAATCCCCTTTAAATCACTAACGGTCCACCCAAGAGCTGTTTTATGGCTCCTGAGCACTAAAATAAGCGCCTCTTCCTCTTCGGGCTTTAGGGAAGAGCTAATAATCACTGGATATGAATTATTTTCACCCAAGAACACATATTTCAGAGAAGGGGGCAAAGGTTTGAGCTCAAGCTTAGGGACTTCCTCCTCCTTTATTGGCGTGTTCATCAGCTCCTTTTGGGGTGGTGAATCATCAACTTTAACTAATTCATACTCAGAAATAGGATCTAAAATATCATCAAGTACCTCAGCTTCCAGTACCTCTTGAACAAGTGGTTCAATAACATCAATTCTTATACACCCTTCAGAATTATTAGGGTGCTTGAGAACTTCAAAAACATTAAGGACCACCTGTTCTTCATTGACCCTCAGGGTTAATTCACCCTTTTGCAAATCAATCAGAGCTCTTCCTGTAGCTAAAAAGGGTCTACCAAGAATAATAGAGTATTTTACATCCTCTTCCATGTCTAATATAACAAAACCAGCAGGAAAAATAAATGGTCCTACTTTCACAAGTAAATCCTCAACAACACCCACAGATAATTTAATAGAAAGATCAGCAAGTTGAAGAGAAATACGAGTGGGTTTTACCTCCTCAATTTGAAGCTTTTTCATCACTAAAAGTGGCATGAGATTGATGCTAGCTCCAAGATCACATAAAGCTCTCTGAATGGTGACATCTCCAATGGTGCAAGGAATCCCAAAGCTCCCTGGATCCTGCATTTTCTCAGGAAGTGTATGTTGAATAATAGCACTGCATTCCTTGGTTAACACCACGGTTTCTTGCTCCTTCCAATTCCTCTTGTTAGTCAACAATTCTTTCATAAATTTAGCATAAAGAGGCATTTGCTCATGAGCCTCTGCAAAAGGAATGTTGATCTACAACTTCTTGAAGACTTCTAAAAATTTAGAAAATTACTTGTCTTTGGAAGCCTTATGAAGCCTCTGAGGATATGGCATTTTGGGCTTGTATTCAGGAGTCCTTGGCAATGTAGGATAAGAGTGAAGAGAGTCAGGGAATGGGTTATCTGCATGCTTTGGAGGGGCGTGCTCTATTTCTTCCTTCTTCTCCTCTGGAGCTTCTTTTTCAACTAGCTCCTCATTGACCTTGGTCTCAGAACCAGCTACTTTACCACTTCTTAATTGAATAGCCTTGCAATCTTCTCTTGGGTTCACCACTGTATCACCAGGAAATGTACTTGAAGATCTCTCAGGTATTTGTTATTTAGCCTATTTGCACCTCCAAGTTTCTAATGGAAGCCCTGGTTTCCTGCAGAAAACTCCTCATCATTTCCCAATTAGAATCTTGTTGGGGTTGAGAATTTGCCTACTGAGGTGGTTGTTGTGGATGAGACTGAAATTGGTGGTTATTTTGATTATTCTGTGGAAACCGCCCTAAGAATTATTGTTGAAATTCTGAGATCTCTAAGGTTGATCTCTCCACCCAAATTTTGGGTGATTTCTCCACCCTTGATTATAGGTCTTGGAGTATGGATCATTGTTGGGATTTCTAGGACCACTCCCCATATAATTGACCTGTTCAAAAGAGGATTGAGCATAATCATAATTATCATTTTGCACAAAATTACCTGTCATGTCATAAGGGACCTCTTGAGGTGCATTCTGAGTGTTGACAGCTGAAACTTGCATTCCACTCAACTGTTGAGTAAGTAGATTTATTTGCTAAAACATAAACTTGTTCTGAGTAAGAAGAGCATTAACAGCTTCCACTTCCAACACGCCTCTCTTTTGAGAGGTCTCAGAGTGCAAAGGATTCCTGTTGGAGGAATATAAGTATTGGTTGTTAGCAACCAATTCGATAAGCTCAATAGTCTCTCCCGGTGTCTTCTTCATGTGCAAAGAACCACCTACAGAATTATCCAAGCGCATCTTGGACATTTCACATAAACCCTCATAAAAGATATCCAGCTGAGTCCATTTAGAGAACATGTCTGGAGGGCACTGCCTAGTAAGTAGCTTGAATCTCTCCCAAGCTTCATAAAGGGTCTCACCTTCTTTCTATCTGAAAGTCTAAACCTCCACCCTTAACTTAGTCAGCTTTTGAGGTGGAAAAAATTTAGTCAGAAATCTAGTGACAACCTTGTCCCAAGTATCCAGACTCTCCTTGGGCTGAGAATCTAACCACAGTTTTGCTCTATCCCTCACAGCAAATGGGAAGAGCATGAGTTTGTACACCTCAAGATTCACTCCATTGGTCTTCACAGTATCACAAATCTGCAGAAAATCAGAAATAAATTGATTCTGGTCTTCCTGAGGAAGTCCATAATACTGGAAATTTTGTTGCACAAGAGTGACAAGCTGAGGCTTCAGTTCAAAATTGTTTACAGCTATAGGAGGCACCACAATGCTTTTTCCATAAAGATCTGCATTAGGAGCAGTGTAAGAGCCAAGCACTCTTCTAGGTTCCTCATTCCCATTCAGATTTGCCATATTGGCATTAGCAGCATGATTATGATCCATGTTGGACTCTGCAGCCTTGTACAGTCTTGCTTGTTGTAAACGCCGCCTAAAAGTCCTTTCAGGTTCAAGATCAAAGTCTAATAGAGGTTCCTTGTCCCTATTCCTGCTCATAAATAGAAAAAAGAAAACAAAAGATGGAAATCTCTACATCAGAGTGCAGAGAATTCCCAGTGAGGTAACTTGTGTAAAAGAAATAAAATAAAACAACTAAATAATTAAAGCCGAAAATTTTTGAAAATTAAAAAAAAATAAACAGGAAAATTAAAATAAAAATAACTAGGGAACACCAAACTTAATTTTAGAAATTAAAAAAATATTAGTACTAATTTATTTATTTATTTATTTATTTTTAAACTAAATAATAAAAGAAAAGAGAAAGAAAACGAAACTAGGGAGGGGGTGCTAACGAAAAAAAGAGGAAAATATTAGTGCTAATTTTGTTTTCGAAAATAATAAAGCAACAATTATGTAAAATTAAAACTAAAGTGCCTAATCTAACCAATCAAACAACTAGTAGTTGTTAATTACTATCAATCCCCGGGTTTAGGGTTTAGGGTTTAGGGTTTAGGGTTTAGGGTTTAACCGGCAAGTGCACCGGGTCGTACCAAGTAATACCTCTGGTGAGTGAGGGTCGATCCCACGAGAATTGATGGATCAAGCAACAATGATTGAGTGATTGGCTTAGTTAGACAAATAGAAAATAGTGTTTGAGTGTTCAAAAGCATTAACAGTAAATTGAAAATATCAGAAAGCAAGCAGTAAACAAGTTGTGAAAAATATATATGGAGAAACAGTTAAGGCTTCAGAGTTATCTATTTTTCGGATTGACTTTTTTTACTAACTATTTTAATCATGCAAGATTTAATTCATGGCAAACTATATATGACTAAACCCTAATTCCTTAGACCTTTTTAGTCTCCTCTAAAATTCATCAACCGCCAATTCCTTGGTCACTTAATTCCAATTAGAGGGTGAAGTTCAATTCTAGTTTATATGTCATAGAAATCCTAATTACCCAAATATAAGAGGATTATATGTCACGTATCCTGTTAAGTACAGATAATTAGAAATTTAGGAAAATATGTTTTCAAGCTGTTGTTCAAGTAAAGAGCTTTTCCAAGTTATACAAGAACTCAATTAGAAAGAGGGTCATACTTCCGTTCCACCCAAATTCATAAGATAAATAACGAAAATAATTCTTGAATTATAAATCAATACATGAATTAAAATAGAAAAATAATAGTATCAATCCATACAATAAACAGAGCTCCTAACCTTAACAGTGGAAGTTTAGTTGCTCATGATTCAGAGAGAAAACTAGGATTCAGAAAAACTGTAAATTGCGGAATGAGGTAGAAGAGAAGAGGAGTCCGAAGGGCTGATTCTTTTTCCTTTTATATCTAATCCTAATTAATGTAAAATATATTTTCTAAAACTAAAATAATATATTTTCCTAATTATAAATAAAAGTTGAATCAAAATTAATTTGATTGATCCGTGCAAGGCTTGAGGAGCGTGGGGACCATTGGATTCATTAAGCTCCACGCTAAACTTGGCCTTTTCCAAGTTCAATGTGGAGAAGGCAGCGTGGTCTTTAGCGTGTTCCTTTGAATCAACACTGAACTTGGCTTTTTCCAAGTTCAGCGTGGAGAAGGCAGCGAGTGCTTCCCTGGGAGTTCTCAAATCCACGCTGAACTTGGCAGGAACCAAGTTCAACATGAAGGATGCAGAGGTTGCTGGAGAAGAAATGTGGACTATTATATATCGTTGGAAAGCCCTGGAAGTTAGCTTTCCAATGCTACTGGAATTACGTCGATTGAACCTCTGTAGCTCAAGCTATTCCGGTTTGAGTGCAAGGAAGTCAGGATTGACAGCATCATTTGCTTTCTCCCTTTTCTGCTACAAAACTCCGTCAAATCCCTCCGAATGCTACTTGAAATAAATAAAATTGTACACAACTCAAAGTAGCATCCATAGTGGCTAAAAGATATTTAAATTTTGATTAAACTTAGCAATTCAAGTGCAAATTCACAAGGAAAAGATAGATAAGATGCTCACGCATCACATAACACCCTTTTTACCTTTCCGTCTTTGTTTTATAGGATTGCAACTATTTTTCTAGCTACCTTTTAACTCTTTTCTATCATAATTTTTGTGCTCTTAGTGACTGAAAATTTCAGAGGTGCAGTTTTTATATTTTTCTTCACTTTTTGTGACGTTTAAAGCTTGAACTTAAACCCCAAGCGCTTCTATGCTTCCGGATGTTTTCACACAAAATCCAGAGATACAACAGTATATTACACATATTTAGTAAGCCAAAACAGTGGTAACTCACAAATTTCTAGAAATTCAAAACAAGTATAAATTCATCACAAAGTGGCTCATATAAGTACCGAAAATAAGCACAACCATACTCTAACTAATCCTAAACCTTATCTCTTATGTAATTCAGTTAGTAAACCTTTCTCACACTAGAAAACATGCATACAAGGGCAAAAACACAGCTGGTGGTGGTGAGTTTCATTTTTGGGCCTAAAGTGTCGCAAAACGTCGAAATTCAACCACTGTGAGCTCGAAACTCCTTAACTCCTTAGGCGTGCTCCATGGGTGCTTCAAGAGGAGTTCTCTATACATGGAAGAGAGTAAGGATTCATCATGGATACTATTTTTTTAGAAGAAAAAGAAAAGGAGAAAGAACAAGAGTTTACCTAGCCGAAATTCGGTATAAACGCAAAGATTGGCGAAAATGGACAAGAGTTTGTGCTTGTATAGTTTGAGTCCTTTAAGAACACTTGAAGAATAGTGTATGAATGGTGAGATAAGGGGCTGAAAATGCAGGTAGTATGTGCAGAATTTTCTCTGTTTCTCCTCTCTCACTCACAGTTCTTATCTCTCTCTTTATAGTAAAATGTTATTGAATTTTTGCTTGGTAATTGTCTTAAATAAAATTTGAAGTCTAACCTAGTTAAATGTGGTAAAAGAGGGCTGAAAAAATTAGAGATAAATTGGCTGATAGCAAGAGAGAAGGGGCGTGATTTTGAGGAAACACAGTTAGCATCATAATGACGTGTTTATCTGCAGTTAACCGCGGTTAATTACTCATAGTTAAAAATACAACAAAGAGGGGTGAAAAGAGGGAGGCTAAGTTACTTGGGTAGCAAGCAAGAAGATTTGGAGTCTCTAAGAGTTGTTTGCGGAATACTAGCTGAAAATTCGGTTCGGGTAACTTTTACCGTATGGTAGAATAATTAATGGCTAATATTTATTCTTAAAGGAGTAAATAATGAATGGATGACTAAAATAAATCTTGAGGCACATTTAGATGGGTAAAAATTATTTTGACCACTGATTTTGAGGTTTTCAGTTACTAGAGTTTTTCTCAACACACGCAAAACCGTCACTAAAAGTGAATTTCCAGCTCAAAAAGACTCTAGTGAGAAAAATAAACCAATGGTAAGCTAATAATTATTATTTATTAGTCAAACTTGACTTAGGAGATAATTACCCTCATAAAGTCAATTTTGACCTTATTAATGGTCTTTTTCTATTCAATTTTTTATTTTTTCTTTAATTAATTTTTTTTATCATTGGGCTAGCCTCACTATTTCTTGTTGGGCCGTGAGTCGAGATTTTGTGAAATAAATTTTAAAATAACCAGAAAAATATGTTTACCAAAAATCGGGTTCTTACAACACACCCTTGTATTTGCCATACAAATGTGTCCCGTCGACCGAAACAAACGGTTAAAAGCTTCGATACACGGGAGAAGGCCCAAAACACCTTATCAAGCTGGCTAAAATTTCTGTCAATCATGTTTTCATTGTAGTGTGGAACTGCGACACAATCATGTATGGTACAAAGAAGGCAATCGGACAAAGCTTGTAACAGAATGAAAATCTTGTTATACGACTCTTCCCAATCGCCATAAATCTGAGCAATCGTCTTCTGCTTTGTCATCTACACCTTTTGATATGATTGCTTGAAATGTAACTTTGTTGCACTGCACTTTGCAACACTGGGATGGATATAGATGGATCAACATATATAATTGGTAGGATAACAATGCAAATCAAACTGCCATCCAATTGAGTCTGATCTTGAGACGTAGTTGGAGGCAAACAAGTATGTGCCCCCCAAACCTCCGCACCTCCCTACAAGAGAACTCATAAATTTAAACATCTAAGATATACCCTAATATACATTAATTTAATTCTATAATCTGATAATACAACATTTAGCAGTAATTCAGATTCTGTCGAAGTGCTACACGAAAACTCCATGGACACCCAGCGAAAGATTACTTGCATCGACAATGGTATTTTAGCCTATCCGACTCCAAGACCCTGTATTCAGCTTTTTTTCGAATTCTGTAATTCTTCACTGCCAAGAGAACAACATCTCTACTACTAAACTATTGGCCCACTCGAAATTCTATCTCTCCATCTGAGTTGTAATCCTCATCATCGCCAAAATTAAAAGGGTCCTCTAGTTGCATCGTATACAAACTGAAAACTTCTGATAACTGTGGAACAATCAACAGGGGAGGAAGAAGAAATCGAACATCTCCACCACCTGGAGTATCCGGCACATACTCTCTTGATGGCTCACTATCGTTGGATGACCTGGTGTCGACAACATAATCTGAATCAGACTAGCTCAACTTTACGTCAACACTATCCTGCGGATCAACAAAGTGAATTGGCCTCGCCAAGACCGGGACTACATGGGATATTGAAGAAGATGGCCCAAAACCACTAATCATGTCACGAATCTTTGCATACAACTCCGTCACATGTTGTGGCATTAGTCTACCATGCACATCAAACATTATACTAACGTGCTTATCGGCTTCAACCTAAAACGTCATATTATTAAGACCTCCACTAGCCAACGCTGATAGGAATCTATATACTACTTGACCAACCTCCTTCGAACCAATTGCTCCTATGTTGATCAAGATGACATTCTTAAGTACATCTAGAGAATCAACACAGAAAGTGCACATCATTGCAGTTAAATTGTACTCAAATTTTACTCATTCACAAAAAAAATGATTACTAGCCTTTTTTGTTTGTTTTTTTTTTCTTTTTTGAAGAAAGAAAGAAAGAATAAAAAGATGGATGTAGAATGGATGAGCCAAAAAGTTACTTATATAAATATTTTCTATTATGTATCTAAAGTGTAAAGACTCCTATTTATTTAAGCACGTACCCCAAATACTATCTCACCATACTTATTATGGTGGTATTTCGGATACAATGCCAGAAAATTACTTAAGGCAGTATCCTAGATACAATACACCCGACTTATGCACATGTTTTCAAAGTGTTTATATCTTAGATATAGAGTATTTGAATTGTGATTTTTTAGGTTTTGGTTCTTCGGTACTCAAAATATGTAAGATTAATACAAATACATAAATACATTATAAATTACACATAAAAATATATTTAAATAATTTAAATAAAAAAAATCCAATTTA
>NC_029788.2:29560541-29565541 GCF_000816755.2 Arachis ipaensis
CAATTTAATTGGAGTTAGTTAAAAAATTATAAGAGTATCTAACTTTCTTTCAATATTAGCATTACCCCCCAAAATCATGCCTATCACTCTATAAAAAGTAGGAGCTTGAGGAATGTCGGGAGATATTTAAAATTAGTAAATTACTTTGGAACCTGAAAAACCCCTTGCAAGTTGCGTTAGCTGCAATGGAGGGAACCTTGCTACCCCTATCCTCTCCAACCCCTACCAAACCGAACAATAACTTCATTCTCTTCCAACGCTTCACTTTCCCTTCTTCACTTAATCACTTCCAAAAAACCCTCTCCACTCCCAAACGCACCGTCTTGACAGCTTCCTCTCGAAACTCACACCGTAGCTCTGCACTCGCTCTCCACGAAACCGCATCCGTTTCGGAGAAAACCGACGCCTCTTCCTTTGCCGCTTCCGCTTTGCCCAAAATCGACAAGACCGGCAGGTTCTGCAGCCCCAGAGCCGCCAGAGAACTTGCTCTGTAAACTGAAATCACTCCAAGTTTATTCTCCTTGCATTTTATTTATTTACTCGTGTTGCTTCTGAAATTCTGATTCTCAAAGTGCTTTTTTTGTTTTGGAATGTTGCGATTTTAGGTCTATAATTTATGCTTCTTGCTTGGAAGGTTTGGACCCGGTTCGATTGTTCGAGAAACGGATGAATGAGCGGCGAGGTAACGGTTGGCGTTTTGTTTGGTTTGAAGTTGGGACCTTGAATTATGGTTATGTCATGTGGTTGAGTATTGTGAGTGGAATGTGTTTGTTTTTTAACTTTTGGTTGGTTTCAGAACCCGGTTATGACTTTGACAAGGAGAAGTTGTTGAAGTATAATCATATGAGTTTTGGAGGGCCACCTGTTACTGTTGAATCTGTTGAAGAAGAGAATGAATTGCTAAGTGACATTGAGAAGGAGTCTGCTGTTGGTAAAAATTGTTCAAAGCATTTTCCCGCTTTTTCCCTTTCTTTTTAAAAATTAAAAAACAGTGATAAAAGATAATTGAAGCTTGCCTGTGGCCTAAAATTAAACTAGCAGTAGTTGTTTTTGTTATTGTCAATAACTCAATATAGATATTGGAAGTGAAATTCTCGCTGCTGCATTGAAATTGAATTGTGTTGAACATGCTTGTCATAACTTCTAAGTTGTTTGCCAGAATTGTAAAATCAAGTATTTTCGTGATTTGTAGATTTGATATCTAATCTTCACACTTTTTGTGGCTCTGGAAAAGAAGGCAATCATTTTGATTTACTGTGAATGTGCAATTTAATCAGTCTTCATGGTGAAAAGTTTATATTTCTTTTCTGGTTCTTAATGTTGCTTTAAAACCAGGCATCAGTAGCTAACCACCTTGATATTTCTTATGATAATTCAATGTTGAAAGTCTAGCATGTTCACATCACTAAAATACATTAATACAATATCAGGATTTTTATTTCAATGTAAATAGCAGTTTAACTTGGTTGTTGCTGACTTGCTGCAGTAGTTTGGATGTTTAGCAATCCAAGTATCCGATGCATGTCTTAAGCTATTCTCAAAATGTTAGGATGCGTTTGGTTTGCGTTTTCATTTTCTGTTTTCATTTTCAGTATTTTTTATTTTCTGAATTTTGTGAAGAAAAAAGAGAAAACACCGAAAACAGTAAAATCCTTTTTTTGTTTTGTTTTCACTTCCTGTTTTTTCTTTTTTCTTCACAAAATTTTGAAAATAGAAATCACTGAAAATGAAAATGCAAACCAAACGCACTCACACCCTTATTTCCTTATTTTGAGTTGTTGACAGTATGTGTGTATAAGGGTTTATGTGGGCATTAAACCCTCTGTGAATTAGAACTTTGGCACTCAAGCACGGCAACTTTTTATTTAACAGCTTTTCGTTCAGGCACCAAGTACTGGTGAAAGTTTTACAATTATGGTATAAAGTAAGAGTTTTCATAAATTCAGCACAGCCTTCATTATTTCTCTCACATTTTGCCCAGGGAACTTTTCACCTGGCTATGTTGCATTTATTTCCTGTTCAGTTTCTATATTTTGTTTTGTTGCTGCCATCTCCAAACTGTTTAAAACATGTTTTCCACATGCCAGAAGCTGAAGTCCTTGCAGCTCCTCCAAAGCTAGTATACAACAAACTGATATTGAGGTAAAACATTTTCATATAGTGCTATATCAAACTTGAAATGTTAGCTAAAGCTTCTAGTTTGTATCTCTTCTTTCTCCCCTCCTTCCTAACATTGCAAGATTGATTGCTCCTAAGTGTGTGAATGCCGTGAGGGAGGATAATAATGTAAGACCATGCTTTATTTGCAGGTTCACTAGGAAATTATTAGTTGCAGCGAGGGATAGATGGGATGCTAATGTTGATGTCATTAACGAAATTGTCCCACAAAATTGGAAGGTATGGAATAATAACTCTTCTGTTCAATTTATTATCCCCGGCCCTTTCAAAATTCATGCAAGTACTATTCATAGTTTCTTCTGGCAGTTGGAAAACTTATATCTTATTAATCATGATCTACTTATTCATCCATGTGACACATTGAACATCTTTAGGAAGAAGGGACAATGTATTAAGAAAAGGGTAGATGATTAACTTTATTTATTCCTTCCTGCGTTTGATCATCCTTGGGAACAAGTAATAGTTTTAAGGATTTCTATTTGAGGGAATGAGAAAAAGAATATCTCATGCAAAAGTACAACGAAGTTTTATAATACATTATACAGTGCTGTTTGTTTTGCTTCCTCCATTCTCTGGTTAAATCTTCTATCTATTGCAGTTGATACAAGAGATTACTTTTTGTATCTGAACATAAAAGCTATAAACTATAAGCCCGTGAAATTTGGATGGTTTCTAATATAAAATACAAGATGCTTTTCTTCTTATCTGTGAGATTAAATAGTCTGTTTTTCTGCAAATTACTTATATTCTTTGGTTCACGACCTATATGGAAAGAAGGACTGTGTCAATGATTGGGATTTTTGAGAGATGCCATCTTTCCCCTTTTACAGGCCATCCTTTCCCTTCTTCATTTTTAGATCTGAACATGAAACAACTCCTAGTAGAAGTTAACACTTAATATTATTAGTCTTGAATAAAAAATTATTTTTTTTACAAAGGGAAGAAAATTTTGAAAAATGGGGGCATTCCGAGAATCGAACTCGGGACCTCTCGCACCCAAAGCGAGAATCATACCACTAGACCAAATGCCCAGTTGTCAGTGGTATCACATCACTATTATTTTAGTGTGCAGTTTTTCAAATTGACTTTGACTTCTTTATTCATGTTTATTTGTTAGCTGTATTTCACATACTATATGCAATGAAACTCCTGCTTCACTTTAGATCCAGAACATGAAACTCTCCCTATTTAAAGCCAAGGCTTAAGTAAGCTAGTCAACCTAGGCCGATTATAATCCAGTTACCCCTGAATGCTTTCACACTATACAAAATCTTGGCTTGCACATTTACACTGGACAGAGTCCCCTGCACAATTCCAGTCATAAAACCATTATGTTTTTGTATGATGAATTGATACGATGATAGAACAAATATCTCTTTTTAAGTTTCAAAGAGAAGAAAGAGGAAAAGAGAAGAAATAGATCTCTAATATGAAGGGAGCAAAATATTAAAAATGGGGCATTCCGAGAATCGAACTCGGGACCTCTCGCACCCAAAGCGAGAATCATACCACTAGACCAAATGCCCAGTTGCCAATTGCATCACACCGCTATTATTTTAGTGTGTAGTTTTCAAATTGAGTTTGAATTCTTTATTCATGTTTATTTGTTAGCTGTATGTCATATAGTATATACAATGAAACTCCTGCTTCAGTTTAGATCCAGAAGCTGAAACTCTTCCTATTGGAAACCAAGGCTTAAGCAAGCTTGTCAACCTAGGCAGATTATGATCCAGTTATCCCTGAACAATTCACACTACACAAAATCTTGGCCTGCACATTTACACAGAAGAGAGTCCCCTACAGATTGCCCGTCACAAAACAATTATAGTTTGTATGATGAATTTATATGATGATAGAATATAGATATCTTTGAAGTTCCAAAACAAGGAAAAAGAAAATGAAGAAATAGATCTCTTATATGAAGGGAACAAAATATTAAAAATGGGGCATTCCGAGAATCGAACTCGGCACCTCTCGCACCCCAAGCGAGAATCATACCACTAGACCAAATGCCCTGTTAATTATAGTTTGTATGATGAATTGATATGCTGATAGAACATAGATATCTTTGAAGTCACTATACAAAATCTTGGCCTGCACATTTAACACAGAACAGAGTCGCCTACAGATTGCCCGTCAAACAAACCATTATAGTTTGTATGATGAATTGATATGCTGATAGAACATAGATATCTTTGAAGTCACTATACAAAATCTTGGCCTGCACATTTAACACAGAACAGAGTCGCCTACAGATTGCCCGTCAAACAAACCATTATAGTTTGTATGATGAATTGATATGCTGATAGAACATAGATATCTTTGAAGTCACTATACAAAATCTTGGCCTGCACATTTAACACAGAACAGAGTCGCCTACAGATTGCCCGTCAAACAAACCATTATAGTTTGTATGATGAATTGATATGCTGATAGAACATAGATATCTTTGAAGTCACTATACAAAATCTTGGCCTGCACATTTAACACAGAACAGAGTCGCCTACAGATTGCCCGTCAAACAAACCATTATAGTTTGTATGATGAATTGATATGCTGATAGAACATAGATATCTTTGAAGTCACTATACAAAATCTTGGCCTGCACATTTAACACAGAACAGAGTCGCCTACAGATTGCCCGTCAAACAAACCATTATAGTTTGTATGATGAATTGATATGCTGATAGAACATAGATATCTTTGAAGTCACTATACAAAATCTTGGCCTGCACATTTAACACAGAACAGAGTCGCCTACAGATTGCCCGTCAAACAAACCATTATAGTTTGTATGATGAATTGATATGCTGATAGAACAT
>NC_029788.2:29568041-29579458 GCF_000816755.2 Arachis ipaensis
TGTTCCAAAAGAAGGAAAAAGAAAATGAAGAAATAGATCTCTTATATGAAGGGAACAAAATATTAAAAATGGGGCATTCCGAGAATCAAACTTGGGACCTCTCGCACCCAAATGATGATCATACCACTAGACCAAATGCCCAGTTGCCAATGACAAAACATCACTATTTTAGTGTGTAGTTTTTCAAATTGACTTTAAGTTCCTTATTCATGTTTATTTAGCTGTATTTCATACAATATATACAATTAAACTCCTGCTTTACTTTAGATCCAGAATATGAAAATGAAGCTCTCCCTATTGAAAACCAACGCTTAAGCAAGCTTGTTAAGCTAGACAGATTACGATCCAGTTACCCCTGTGCGGTTCACACTATACAAATTCTTTCAAATTCTTTCTGTAGCGAAACCGATTGCAAAAGAGGATGTAGGTCCCCTAAGAAAGGACGTGTGTAATGTAAAACAAAAAATTGATTGCTCTATTGTTTGTGCCTTGCACATTTACACTGTACTGAGTCCCCTGCAGATTGCTAGTCACAAAACTATTATGTTTTTATATGCTGCATTGATGATGATAGAAAATAAATCTCTTAAGTTTCAAAAAGAAAGAAGAAAATGATCTCTTATATGAAGTGGAACAAAATTAAAAATGGGGCATTCCGAGAATCGAACTCGGGACCTCTCGCACCCAAAGCGAGAATCATACCACTAGACCAAATGCCCTGTTGTCAATGACATCACTTCATTTTTAATTTAGTGAGTAGGTTTTCAAATTGAGGTTAACTTATCTGTTCATGTTTATTGCAAGCATGTATTTCATATTAGTATGTATATTATATATAGCTTTCACATTTTTTTATTGATTTTTCTTCTTTGAGATCTATAATTTTAATGATTTAGTAATCTAAAGATATTATTGTATGCTGTTTTTGCTTTATCTATTAAATAATCTTTGAACTCCTCTTTGTTTAGTTGGTGCTCATTTTAGATCTGGAACATGAAACTCCTATTGTGAAAGTCAAGGCTCAAGCAAGCTGTCACCCTAGGCAGATTACTATTTGCTTAACCTTATATTTTAATCATATTGATTTCACCTCTTAGCCTATTTTAAAAACCTTGGCTTGTACAATCTAAAAATTTGGGGCATTTCGAGAATCGAACTCGGGACCTCTCGCACCCAAAGCGAGAATCATACCACTAGACCAAATGCCCTATTGATAGTGATATCACCATTACCACTAAGTAATCCATGTTTATCACCTTATTTTCAGCGGATATTGCATGTAATATATAAATAACTCTTTTTCGGGGAGTTCTGCGTTTGTAATTAAGTTGTTAATATCTTACTATAATTTTGTATCTTATCTCTATTGTATCCCTTATATAATAATATGCTTATAGTAATTTATCTTGTCTATTGATACATGTCAGAACGAACCAGCAGGCAGGATTTTAGAGCTTTCTATTCTTCATTTGGCAATGTCTGAAATGACGGTGCTCGATACAAGACACCAAATTGTCATCAATGAGGTTCATCCTTTTCTTTTACCCTTCTTCTGTCCAGCATTAGCCTTCTTTATTTCTTCACACATTATATCTTACCAATGTGTGTATGTTTGTTTTGAAGGCTGTGGATCTTGCTAAACGGTTTTGTGATGGAGCAGCCCCTCGTATCATAAACGGTTGCCTCCGTACATTTGTCCAAGGCCTAGAGCTCGGGGCATCAGAAACCGAGTTTAGTTGATTTCTATGGATATTTCATATTTATGTGTTCATTGCCTTCCGTTTCTTGAAACTCCCAGTATAGATTCAAGGGAAAATTGATCACCCATGGTTGGATACAGTTATGTTGAAGCATTATGTATGGGTTGGTATCGGTTACGGAAGGCAATGTTTGAAGCAGGTGACTAGGTGTTATATTTGATACAGTTCACATGACTTTGAAATGTTGTATCATGTGTAGTGTATGTTATTTTAATATTTTTGTTGTCCAATTGTAATAATAATTTTATAATTTGTTTAAGTTAGATGAATTGATTATCTCATGGGATTTCAACAGATGTATAAAATTTTTTGTTAATTAATAAAATGATTTATCTTCCCAAACAACAAATACAAAAAAGTAGGTTCTTCTATTGCCTGCCCACTGCTCTCCATTTAATTAAAATACATAATTAGATAATCGTGAAACTATAATCTTGTGATTCAACTCTTCAATTTTTTTAATCACTTGCTAGAATTTAAATCCTTAAATATTCTCTTTTTTTATTTTATTGTCGGAACCTTAAAATATTCCTTAAACTTCAACGTATTTTGAGGGGGAAAAACACTAAACCAATCATCCAAACTAAGTAATAAATTTCAAACTTATGATTTTTTTCCTACAAAATCGTAGAAATTTTTATTTAAATGAATTAAAAAATATTTTATTTACGGAAATGAATAATTTTAAAAATTATTACGAAAATTCGCAGAAATTTGCACGTATCTTGTTTACCATAAAACAGCGCGCATTTACAGTGAGGTTCTGGGCTCCATTTCCATCCTTTCCACCACTTTTTTCTCTCTTCTATCATTTTCTGACCATATTTTTTAGTAAGACGAAGATGGCCCACGCAGATGCACGGTCGGGGCAGCCGACTTCGCAGTTAGTTTTGTTATCATGACGTTTATGTTATTCCATATATGTATAGCCATGGTTATGATACTTGACAAGAACTAAAATACAATTCATGATTTAGGTGGCCAAATGTATCGCTAGCAACATGTCATTGATAAGGTATAATTCTAGAAACGTAGTTCTCATTTTTTTGTAATTAAGTTTTTAACTACATAATTATTAATGTAGATATATAATTATTAATGTAGATATTAAATATTAGGATAGATATTTTCAAACCGTTGAAGTTAATTTATTGGTTACATGTTTCTTAATTTATTAATTTAGTTATTAACTATTGAACTAAAAGTTATTTTTTATATTAAGTGAACAATTATGTAATTTTGTAATTACTTAAATTAAATTATTAAGTAAAAGTTTGTGAATTAGATTATTAGTTAGTTTAGTCAATGTTTTTATTTTACGTAACGTATTGAGGAAATATTTATTAATTAACTAAGTAAATATTAACGTAAAAAATTTTATTGATATAAATTCAGTTAGTACATATATGTAAATTTTTGAAATAAATGTATATAATAGTTAACTCAGTTTGTTATGTCGATGTATGTGTACAAATTTTTTTCTAATTGTGATCAGTTATTTTTTATCAGAGGCCTTACTTACTTCTTCTTCGGTGAATGAGTCACACGCTTCCATCACCGGATGCCATCGTCCCGTATTTGAGGGAAGTTGGCTTCCGCGACATAGTACCTCTCAGGGACTTTGTCCTTGACAATTCCCTGATCACGGCATTCGTGGAGCGCTGGCGTCCGGAGACCCACACGTTCCACCTGCCATGGCATGATGGGTTAGACTGTATCAACGGCATGATGACCTTGCAGATAAGGCTGCTGTCCAACTGTCGATGGTCTTGGGACATGACTGGTGCTAAACACGTATGCGCTTCACCAATCTTCCGGACCTCCCTGACGAAATAAACCATTCATGGTTGGAAACTACACCAAATATAATAATCATAAATGAGTAAATACGCCACAATTAAACTTGATGTCACCACTATCCGAGGTTCTGTCGGAGGGCTACACGGAGACTCCAATTACATCCAGTTGCAGTTTGGCGGCAATACACATGGTACTTTAATTGGTCCGATTTGACCACCCGATACTTAGCACTTCTGCGAATGCTGTAGTTCTTCACACCTTGCATTACTGCAGCTCTGCTTCTGAATCTGTGGTCGATTTGAAACTCCACTCCATCGTCTAGGTTGTAATAGTCTTTCCCGATATTGAAAAACAGAGATTTCTCATGCATCGCGTCTAGATCCAATGCATGATAGTGATTTGGTACATCTGATAGCGCTGAAATCGGGTGGGGGGAGGCAAAACATAGCGTACCGTTGCCTCGGCTGGCGTCTCTGGTACAAACTCCTCCTGCTCATCATCTTCAGAGGAATCACTATCGTTGCTATCTGCAACGTACTCTTTGTCGGAGTCTTCATCACCCACGTCCAAGTCTTCCACTGGACTAGTAACATGAATCGGTGGTGGTGCGAGAGGTGGGTCATCCTGCACAAAGGTTGAAAGGACGGATCTACTGCCACCAACATCACCTAACTAGACGGAAAGCTCCATCACTTGTTCCGCCATGATTCTTCCATGGATGTCAAACATGAGTCGCACATGCTCTTCGCCCTGAATTCAAAACAGATGAAACCGAAAAACCCTGTTACCCAACGATGCTAGCAACCTATACTCCACCTTTCCGATCTTTTTTCTCCCTAAACCACCAAGGTTACTCAATATCAGACTCTTCAACTCGGACCGCAAACTTATGCGCTGGGTGCGCAACAATAACAGATTATCACACTTAAATATCACCACATTGTCACTGTTCCTGATACAACAATTAGGATATACACACAACCACATATCCGTTACTACTGGACATATTGGCCTATTTTTCGGAAGAAAAATAGAAAAGAAAAAGATATGAAATGTATGTGGAGAATGCTAAGGACACCTCCTTTTATATCTGTTCAAAATTTGTCTTAATGTATCTCGTTTACATTGTAAACGTTATAATTTGACACGTATCTCGTTTAACTTATACGTATCTCGTTTACACTGTAGTGTAAACGAAATAAATAGTCCTACGTATTTTCACAATAATTTTTAAAATTATTCATTTCAGTAAATAAAATATTTTTTTAATTTATTTAAATAAAAAATTCCAAAATCTTCGAGTTACATCAGTTTTATTTTATATTTTTTATTGACATAAGATTACATAATTAAATATAGGATTTTTTTCAGAAATAAAATAAAAAAAAATTCATATTTCCCCAAACACCATTTTTTAACTTTAATTCCCCAAATACGATTTTTTTTTGTTTAGAGCAAGTTCGCCGCACCCTCGGCGAACTCCCTTTAATTTTTTTAATCCCGCGAATTTAATCCATTTTAATCCATTATCATCATCTCCAAATAGTATATAGATTTACAAACAGTATACAGGAGTACACAAAAATACACAGACAACAAGCATGGCTTCTTCAAGGATTTTTTTAATTATAAATTAAAAAAAAAGTCATATTTAACAATAACAACTATTATCATCGTCTCCAGAAATACACAGGTACACCGAAATTTTAAAATGTAAATAAATTTTTTCAAAATAAAATACGACTTATAATTTAAAAAATTCTTGTTAAATATGGCTTATTCCGGTGTACCTGTGTATTTTTTGGAGACAATGATAATAGTTGCCATTGTTAAATATGGCTTATTTTTTTAATTTATAATTAAAAAAATCCTTGAAGAAGTCATGCTCTGTGTATTTTTGTGTACTCTTTGTAGATCTATATACTATTTAGAGATGATGATAATGGATTAAAATCGCAAGATTCAAAAAAATTAGAGGAAGTTAGCCGAGGTAAGGCGAATTCTATAATTTGTATAAAGTTCGTTGGAGGTGCGACGAACTTGCTTTAAACAAAAAAAATTGTATTTGGAGAATTAAAATTCAAAAATTATGTGTGAGAAAATATCGATTTTTTATTTTATTTCTGAAAAAAAATCCTTAAATACACGTATAAAATTTATCAAAATTAAATTCTTTAAAAAAAATATAAAATGTGTTGTGATAAGAATGGGACGTGGATGCCCATTTTCTATGTGGAGCTCATATTCCAAGAATGAAGAATATTAAAGGAGCATTAATTGAAAGTTGAAAATGAAGACCCCTTATGTGTATATATAGGAGGTTAAACCTCCGTGATGAACAATATAATCAATCAATAACAACAATCTCTTCTCTCTCTCTCTTATACTATTTTCTCTTTCTTATACTACAATATTAATATATTAATTATATTGTGATAGTAATTATAGTGAATAGTAATACTAGAGTTTCTTATTTATATTTTCTTATTTTATATTTATTATATCTTCCTTAATTATTTATATTACAACACGTTATCAGTACGAATCTCTAACGATATTTTAGGAAGACTCCAGGTAACAAATTTTCATTATGTCGAAATTCTTTCATCTTAAATTTAATGTTCTTAATATATCTGGAAATAATTATTTATCATGGATACTAGATGCTAAAATCCATCTTGATTCAATGTATCTTGGAGATACCATTAAGGTTGAAAATAATACATCCCAGAAGGATATAGCCAAAGCCATAATTTTCCTTCGTCGTCATCTTGACATATGTTTGAAAAATGAATATCCCACGTTAAAAGATCTTGCAGATCTGTGGAAAGACCTTGAAGAAAGGTACAATCATGTGATACTTCCTCAAACCCGATATGTTAGAGAAAACTTTCTCAACCTTCCATGCCTCGAATGTGCTCCTGCAATAGCAGTATCGAGAAAAAGGATTTAAAAATATTTTGAGCTAATTTCTTGCCTTCTTGTTGTTGAGCGCAACAATGAATTACTCTTAAGAAATCATGAAGCGCGCCTAGCTGGCGCCGCCCAATTTTCTGAAGTAAATGTGGCAAATTCTAACCCCATAAGAGGTAAATGGCAAGACTTTGGTAGCAAAAAAAAATTATGGAAGGAAAAGAAATTATGTTCACAAGAAAGAATCTCACTAGAAGTGGGATAAAGAAAGAAATAATGGGTAAAGTAAATCAACTGAGGATAAATGCTTCCGTTGTGGTGGAAATGGCCATTGGTCACGTACCTGTCGTACCCCAAGGCACCTAGTTGATCTTTATCAAGCATTCTTGAAAAGGGATGACAAAGGAAAGGAAACAAATTTTGCTTCAAATGATGAAAATTCTATCACTCATTATGATGTATCTAATTTCTTTAAGGATTGTGAAGGAAATATTGGCTATTTGATCAATGATGGAATAATTTGATATGTGTATGTGTTTGTTAAGTATTCATGTGAATAATTTTACTGTGCATGTACTTCTACTCATTTTATTATTATCATTTGTCTTTGAAGAAAAATGGCAAGGACATATTCTGAAGATATTTGCCTTACAGATAGTGCAAGTTCGCACACTATTCTTAAAAGTGATATATATTTTACCCATCTTGTGCCAAAAGAAGAGTATCTTAATACTATTATTGGCTCAGGCAATGTGATAGAAGGCTCCGGAAGAGCTATAATTTTGTTTCCTGGAGGAACAAAATTTATAATAAATAATGCACTATTATCTACGAAGTCTCTAAGAAACTTGTTGAGTTTCAAAGATATTCGCCGAAATGGATATCATATTGAGACAATGAATGAGGGAAATCATGAGTATTTATGTATTACAACTCATGATTTAAATAAAAAGGTTATATTAGAAAAATTACCCTCACTTTCATCTGGATTGTATTATACCAAGATTAGTGCAATTGAATCACATGCCATTGTAAACCAGAAGTTTACTAGCCCAAATGAATTCATAACTTGGCATGATAGATTGGGTCATCCGGGAACAACCATGATGAGGAGAATTATTGAAAACTCTCATGGAAATTTACTAAAGAACCAGAAGATTCTTAAATCTAGTGAATTTTGTTGTGCTTCATGTTCTCAAGGGAAGTTAATTTTAAGGCCATCACCAGTAAAGATTGGATTTGAGTCCCCTGAATTTCTAGAAAGGATTCAAGGTGATATATGTGGACCTATTCATCCACCATGTGGATCTTTTAGATATTTTATGATCCTAATAGACGCATCTTCGAGATGGTCACATGTGTGCTTATTCTCTTCTCGCAACCTGGCGTTTGCGAGATTACTGGCTCAAATTATTCGATTAAAAGTATAATTTTCAGAAAATCCAATCAAAGCAATTCGTCTTGATAATGCTGGTGAATTTACTTCCCAAACTTTTGATGCTTATTGTATGGCTAATGGAATAAGTGTTGAACATTCAGTAGCTTATGTTCACACACAAAATGGGTTAGCAGAATCACTTATTAAACGCCTCCAATTGATTGCTAGACCTTTGCTTATGAGAACAAATCTTCCAACCTCGGTTTGGGGGCATATTGTTTTACATGCCGCAGCACTTATTCGTTTGAGGCCAACGAGTTACCATCAGTTCTCTCCTATGCAACTAGCTTTTGGCCAGCAGCCAAATGTTTCCCATTTAAGAATATTTAGGTGTGTGATATATGTTCCCATTGCACTACCTAATCGCACCAAAATGGGACCCCAAAGGAAATTGGGGATATATGTTGGATATGATTCTCCCTCTATAGTAAGGTATCTGGAGATACAAACAGGAGATGTATTTAAATCCCGGTTTGCGGATTGTCATTTTGATGAATCAAAATTTCCAACATTAGGGGGAGAGAATAAGCTTCCTGAAAAGGAACTTAATTGGAATGCATCATCATTGATGCATTTAGATTCTCGATCAGGGCAATGTGAACTAGAAGTTCAAAAGATTATACATTTGCAAAGAATAGCAAATGAATTGCCTGATGCATTTTCCGATACAAAGAGGATAATCAAATCTTATATACCAGCGAAAAATGCCCCAATTTGAAATGATGTCCCAGTAGGACAAGTAGCCATTGAAGCAAATTCACGCCAGAAGCGTGGCAGGCCTGTCGGTTCCAAAGATAAAAATCCTTGAAAGAGAAAAGAGGTAAATAATATTCCTGTTGAAAAAGACACAGTAAAGACACCTGCAATTGTCCAAAATTCTGATATAATTTTAACGCCAGAAGACGTTCAGGTACCTGAAAATTGTGAAAATGATGAGATCTCGATAAATTATGTATTTACAGGAGAGAAATGGGACCGAAATAAGATAATTGTCAATGAAATATTTGCATATAATGTGACATTAAATATCATGCATGAAAGTAAGGATCTTGAACCAAGATCAGTCGAAGAATGTCGACAAAAGAATGATTGGCCAAAATAGAAAAAAGTCATGAAGGTTGAATTAGACTCACTTGCAAAACGTGAAGTCTTTGGACCTGTAATCCGTACACCTGAAGATGTAAAACCTGTTGGATACCGATGGGTATTTGTGAGAAAACGAAATGAGAAAAATGAAGTTGTGCGCTATAAAGCCCGACTTGTGGCACAAGGTTTTTCACAAAAGCCCGGTATAGATTATGAAGAAACGTATTCCCCTGTAGTGGATGCGATAACATTACGTTATTTGGTCAGTTTATCTGCATATCATAAACTACATATGCATTTAATGGATGTGGTAACAGCCTATTTATACGGCTCATTAGATTGGGATATCTATATGAAAGTCCCTGAAGGACTAAAGATATCTAAACAATCCAATGAATATTCACAAGGATTATACTCAGTTAAATTGCAAATATCTTTATATGGTCTAAAGCAATCTGGACGAATGTGGTATAATCGTCTTATTGAGTATTTGGCCAAAAACGGATTTAAGAATGATGATATCTGCCCATGTGTTTTCATAAAGAAAACTGCATCTGGATTCATTATTATTGCTGTGTACGTTGATGATTTAAATATCATTGGAACTCCTGAAGAGATTCCAACAATTATAAAAACTCTAAAGGAAGAGTTTGAGATGAAAGATCTTGGAAAGACTAAATTTTGTCTCGGCCTGCAGATTGAACCTACAAAAAATGGGATCTTTATTCATCAAACAACATATACAGAAAAGATCTTGAAAAGATTTTATATGGATAAGTCGTATCCATTAAGTACCCCAATGATTGTAAGATCTTTAGATGTGGAAAAGGATCAATTCCGTCCTAAAGAAGAGAATGAAGATATCATTGGTCCTGAAGTACCATATCTTAATGCCATTGGAGCGCTAATGTATCTTGTTAATAATACGCGACCTGACATATCATTCGCGGTGAATTTACTAGCAAGATATAGTTCCTCTCCAACCAGAAGACATTGGAGTGGAATCAAACAGATCTTTCGATATCTTCATGGAACGGTTGATATGGGATTGTTTTATCCCTATGGATCCAAGTCACAATTAGTTGGCTATGCAGATGCTGGATATTTGTCTGATCCACATAAAGGGAGATCTCAAACAGGATACCTATTCATATATGGTGGTACAACTATATCATGGAGGTCCACGAAACAGATGATTGTAGCAACATCCTCTAATCATGCTGAAATACTAGCGATACATGAAGCTAGTCGCGAGTGTTTTTGGCTAAGGAGTGTGATCCAATATATTCTGTCATCATGTGGATTGATTGATCAGAAGATAGCTCCAACTGTCCTGTTTGAAGATAATACAGCATGTATTGCTCAACTTAGAGGCGGATATATCAAAGGTGATAGAACAAAGCATATTTCTCCCAAATTCTTCTTCACTCGTGATCTTCAAAATCAAGGGACAATTGATGTCCAACAGATCCGCTCAAGTGATAATCTGGCAGATTTATTCACAAAGTCACTCCCAAAATCTTCTTTTGAAAGATTGGTACATCAGATTGGGATGCGCCGATTTCGAGATATAATATAATGTCGGCAAGGGGGGGAGACTGTACTCTTTTTTCTTTGGTCAGGTTTTTTTCTATTAGGTTTTTCTTGACAAGATTTTTAATGAGGCAGTCCCCATCACTAAAGGATATTGTACTCTTTTTTCTTCAATAAGGTTTTTTTTTTCCTAGATTTTTCTTTAGTAAGGTTTTAACGAGGCAATAATCTTAAATGGTCATCCAAGGGGAGTGTTGTGATAAGAATGGAACGTGGATATGCATTTTTTATGTGGAGCTCATATTTCAAGAATGAAGAATATTAAAGGAGCATTAAAGTTGTAAATGAAGACCCCTTATGTGTATATATAGGAGGTTAAGCCTCTATAACGAACAATATAATCAATCAATAACAATAATCTCTTCTCTCTCTTATACTATTCTCTCTTTCTTATACTACAATATTAATATATTAATTATATTGTGATAGTAATTATAATAAATAAGAATACTAGAATTTCTTACTTACATTTTCTTATTTTATATTTATTATATCTTCCTTAATTATTTATATTACAACAAAATGAACTGATTATTCCCAAATCCCAAATCACAAGTCACACCAAACCGGCTCTGTTACCAAAATAAAACCAAACCGGTTCATCTTCTTCCTATCTATGTATGCCCTAATCAAAGGTCATCGAAACACTATCTGCATCTTCGGCTCGAAACGAGGACTCTGAATTCAGCTTCCACAACCCTCTTACCGGTCGAAATCAGTATTCGGAAGTCATAAAGGGTTTTTAGTTCTTAAAATGCTGGGTGGCCTCTACGGCGACCTTCCTCCACCATCCTCGGCGGAGGAAGAAAAACCCACCACCAACTCCA
>NC_029788.2:29579488-29590207 GCF_000816755.2 Arachis ipaensis
TGCTCCGGCACTTCCACCGCCGCCGGTTCTCCCCGACGACCCAGCACACCACCAGCCTGCACTCGTCGGCGTCCAGTCGACGGTGATAGAGGAGTACGACCCCGCCAGGCCCAACGACTACGAGGAGTATCGCCGCGAGCGGAAGCGAAAGGCGAGGGAGGCGGAGATGATGCGTGAGCTGGAGCGGCGGCGCCAGGAGGAGGAGGAGAGAGAGAGGAGAGAGAGGGAGGAGAGAGAAAGAGAGAGGGAGCGGGAGCGGGATTACGGCGATTCCAGGTTGAATATTTCCGGCGAGGAAGCGTGGAGGAGGCGTGCTGCCATGAGTAGTGGAGGTGGCAGCGGTGGTGGTGGCGGCGCTGTTCCGCGATCCCCGTCGCCACCAGGGAATTTGGATGGTTTTAGCATTGGGAAGTCGGAGANNNCCCCCCCCCCCCCCTCTTCTCTCTCTCTCTCTCCCCAAAAAATTAAAATAATTGTAATTTGCAAATTATGAAACTATCTGCATTACATACACAACTACATCACAATTATGGCCGAGTTAAGAAGGAAAGGTGTGTGTTGGCATCATAACAAACAAAGCATACTTTTGAGTGTTGTATCATTAGGGAAGCCACTGATTAAGTGATTATTGTATATTAGCATGCATAATTTTCTGATTAGTTAGTTTGATGTGCCTTGATTAAGCTCTTTCCATTTTCTCCTGCTAAAGTTGAATATCTTGTTTATGAAGCATTCTTTCTAAGTACTGTGTCATGTTTATGCTTTCTTGTTGAAGGTGGGTCCTGGTGAGGTAGATGATGAACTAGAAGAGGAGGTAGGATCAGAATGTGCCAAGTATGGAACTGTAACTCGGGTTTTGATATTCGAGATAACAGAGCCAAATTTCCCTACTGATGAAGCAGTAAGAATTTTCGTGCAATTTGAGAGATCAGAGGAAACAACCAAAGCTTTAATTGACCTTAATGGTCGGTACTTTGGAGGTAGAGTGGTGCAGGCCTCATTTTATGACGAGGAGAAGTTCGGCAAGAATGAGTTAGCTCCAATGCCAGGAGAAATTCCTGGTTTTTCCTGACAGGAAAAGACTCGTTGATTTCCATACAGTTGACCCTGGTGATTGCTCTGAAATCTTGAAATTGAAGGTTCAGTGTTTCATTACATTATAAGATAATTTAGCATTGTGTTGTACTTCGGATTCAATCATGGTCGAAGTGTGTTGTAAGGATGACAAAGGGTTGCTGCTCAAAGAATTATTGTGATGAAAAAAGAACAAACTTCACTGTTAGCTAGCTAGTTCTAACGATTTTCATTGTACATTGGAAGTTCCTTTATGTGATGGTCGAATTTTGAAATTGAGATCCTAATGATTAGTTATTACGGTGTCAGATTCTATACTCTGATACCATGATAGATTAATCGCTGTTAGTGAGAATAGAAACAAAATTCGAAAAAATTAGGATTGTTTCATTTCCTTTTTGAGATTCAACTTTGTATTCATTGTCTGCATTGCACGATTCTTGCAATCCGCATGGTTGAATATTTTGTATTTGGTCATTTTCAATAAAATATAAGAACGATCACACTCCAAAAGATTATCCAACCCAAAGAGTAAATCAAGAAAAACTGTATACAAATTCCAAATCTCCTGCATTCATTTAGCTAGAGAATTGATATGGAGAATCATAGCACATAAACTCCGAACAAGTTGCAGAAATCTATGACCCGATTTCACCTCTGAACCATCTCAGAAATGAGGTTTCCACGCCTAGAAGGCTAACTTCTAGTAGTTACAGATAGTGGTGTCTTGTACTCATTCTACTTCATACACCAAACTGAATGCTAATAACACATTGAAAAGTAAATGAAATGCATTGTAATTCTATACTAGTCAATGAGAATTGGCATTTCTGCACTGTTGCGGTTTTCTGCACTTTTACCTCCTGGCTTTTCTGCAATCTTGGCCCTGGCCTTTTTCTTTTCCTTCTCTTTTTCTTTCCTTTTAAGAAAAGTTTCAGGGAGGTCACCTCTAAGAATTTGAACTTGGAAGACAAGTTTCTCTTCACTCGACTCCTTGAGTTCAAAGACGCAAGCGTCCCCAACCTCCAAATGATTATCAACAGCAAATTTTTTCCAGCCTCTGTGGTTAAAGAACTTCTTGTAACTTTTGCCGAGTCCGCAATACTGCATGTCCCAGCTCTTGCTTCCATACTTGAGAATAGCTGGGACTTCAGCTGAAGGAAGTGTTAATTCGTTTGAAACCGGCTACATACCAACAATACAAGATGTAAATGATTCTACCCCAGCATTTCAGAAAAACAGTTTTGTTTCTAACAGTGTGAAAGAATATTATCAATATTGATCTCCAACATAAACATTACGTTGTCTTGTCTGAGCTCAACGCTTCTGAAGGCAGAGTAAAGAAGCAAATTTCCAGAATAGGACACAAAGAAATGTAACTTTAAAACACTGGTCATCTATGTTTCACCAAAATACATGTGTGAAATTTGGTCTAATGTTGAATTTTGTTACCTTATGCCTTTCTATGTGTAAAGTTGTGCATCTTTTTATTTGAATATTTGCACTTATTTTGGCCTTGTTTGTACATTAAGCCAACATACATCTCTCTGTTGCTGATTGGGGTGTGTGATTCCTTTTATGTGAATCTCACACTCTATCTAATGATATGCCACAGAAGTGTATGTCGGCTTGGTATACGAAACAAAATAAATACACAAAACCTTTGTCATATTTATCCACTCCAAATCCAGACAAATAGTTTTAAGATTTTCGCGTTGCATAACGCCAACATGACTCACGTCCTCACCATCATTGAACTCACAATCGTGGTGAGAATGTGAGTTGAGTTTGTCTAAGACGTACATTTATATTACTATACCTAATTATGGCCATTTGACATCTCAATAAGATGTCTTTATATTAGAGAGGCAAATGCAATAATAACATATTTGTGTGTAATAAAAAGTATGGGATTACCATGCTAAAGCAAGGATAAATATGTGATTTTGAAATAATCACATGATAGAATGGGCATCCTGAAAGTGGTTGAATGTCATCATCCCCCGGCAAATTTGTTGTAGGACCGGGCACGGTTTTCAACGGGGCTATGTTTTCTATTACAACTCCAGAACTACTTGCAATGAAGTTCACTGCAAAATTTGAATTAGATGAAGTTAGTTTTGGAAAAAAGAAAATTAATTGTACTGGGCCACCAGGACATCCCCATTCTCATATATTATTAGGAGTTAAACTTAAGAATATTTATAGTTAAAGGTAACATTTGTAAAAAAAATGGTCTTGTTTTATGTCAACCTAAGTGACTAGCCCTAAAAGTTTTACCTTTTGAGTTTGACGTACTCATTTTGTGCTGCAAATCTAGACAAGAAAAATGTGAAAATTAAAAATAACAGGTGCAGGAGAAGGATCTACATGCCAAACAAGATTCGAGGTTAAGTATCGCGCACCTGGAGGAGATGGTGTAAAATACTAAAATAAGAGACAATGATGATATGTTTGTTTGAAGAGAAAAAGAAAGAAAAGAAAAGGAAAAGGAAAATGATTATTTTTTATTGTTTGGTTGAGGAAGGAAATTAAAGAAGAAAGAAAAGAGATAAGATTTGAAAGTAATACCATCTTTTTTACTAAGAAAAAAAAAGGAGAAGAAAAATGATTATTTTTTATTGTTTGGTTGAGTAAGGAAATTAAAGAAGAAAAAGAGATAAGACTTGAAAGTAACACTATCCTTCTTACTTTTTTTTATGGGACAAAAACAGTGTTGAAGAAAATACAATAATAAAAATGAAGATATTATTCTTTGTTACTTTATATGCTAATTATTAATTATATAGTAAAAACATACAATAATTTTGTTAATATTATTTTAATTTTATATTCATCTATATTTAAATTAAAAATATTTTTTATTATTCATAATTATTTTTTAGACTTTTCACTATTTTATATTTTTTTTATTTACGTAGGACCAGTTCTATCGATTCAACTAGTAACTTATCGGTTGAACCAATAAACTAATGAACTAATAGTCTGACCGGTTCGATCACCAGTTCAGTTCTTACAACTATAGACAAGACTAATTGACTAGGAAAATTCTATAAAATTGATGTTATAATTAAACAGATCTGCTACACATCCAAGGCTTATTGCCATCCAAGTCCAACCAAGCAGGTCCAATACCAATAAAAACCACTCATTAAAAGAGCGTGTATACGTGCTCGAAATCCTAGAAAACGTTACTTGTCTCTTCGCGCTCTAATATGAAAAACCATTCATATCTCCTACTCAAAACTGTAACAAAATAATTTAAAATCTCTCTCAAAATCTTTCAAATTCTCTACGAAAACTACTGCAAAATCCGGTGGTGCGTTTGAGATCATCAACAAAAAAAAAAAGATTCCTCAACGTACTGACAAAACTACTTGTTCATTATGTTCAGTTTTTTCCTTCGCATTTCTTGTATTTTTCACATTTCTATTAGTTTGATTTAGGGTTTAGTGGATCGAGTCCATTCATTTAGTAGATCGAGTTTCTCTAATTCAATTTTTTCTTGTTTTTCTCTGTAACTAGGGCATCTAATGAAACTGTGTTGTTAATTTATTGGTTCTGATAAATAATTTCGGTTCATTTCTTAGTTTAATTGAGATTCATTTGGATCCAGAAATGAATTAGACGTGTTTTTATTGATGATTGAGTCTTTTTGACTACTTGTTCAAATCTGAACTAATTTCGGTTCATTTGTGTGTTAATTGAGGTTCACTTGATGCTGCTGATAAGTATTGACCAAATTTTTTATTCTTTAAGTAATTTTGGTTCATTTTTTAGTTTAATTGAGGGTTCATTTGGATCCATAAATGAATTCGAGGTGTTTTTATTGATGATTGAGTCTTTTTTACTGCTTGTTCAAATTTGAACTAATTTTGGTTCATTTGTGTGTTAATTGAGGTTCACTTGATGTTGCTTATAAGTATTGACCAAAATTTTTATTCTTTAAGTTATTTCGGTTCATCTCTTAGTTTAATTGAGTTTCATTTGGATCCAGAAATAAATTCGACGTGTTTTTGTTGATAATTGAGTCTTTTTGACTGCTTGTTCAAATCTGAACTAATTTTCGTTCATTTGTGTCTTAATTGAGGTTCACTTGATGCTGATGATAGTATTGACCAAATTTTTTATTCCTTAACTAATTTCGATTCATTTTTTAGTTTAATTGAGGTTCATCTGGATCCAGAAATGAATTCGATGTATTTTTATTGATGATTGTGTCTTTTCGATTGCTTGTTTAAATCTGAACTAATTTTGATTTATTTGTGAATTAACTGAGGTTCACTTGATGCTGCTGTTAAGTATTGACCAAATTTTTTATTCCTTAAGTAATTTCGGTTCATTTCTTAGTTTAATTAAGGTTCATTTGGTTTCGTTTGGCTTGACTTTGCTAAACTTGTTCAAGTGTGCTTGTTTAGTTAGTTATAGCTCCAATTTTTATCCGTTGTATATATTCAATGTCTTTTTGTTAATAATTGAGTCTTTTTTACTGCTTGTTTAAATTTGAATTAATTTCGGTTTATTTGTGAATTAATTGAGGTTCAATTCATGCTGTTGCTAAGTATTCACCAATTTTTTTATTCCTTAAGTAATTTCGATTCATTTCGGTTAATTTTTAGTTTATTTCGATTCATATGAATAAATTTCTTTCAATTATAGGAACAAGTTGATGCTTTCAGGTATGAATATGGTCCAACCATTCTCTTGGACAAGATAAATAAATTGAGTGACAAAGTCATCCGCTGCCTTCTCAAGTCCTTTTTGTAGATTCTCATCTGGGGATATAGAAAGTAAATAGATTCAATCTTCTAAATTATAATGAATTTCTATTAACATTCTTGAACACTATTTTGTAAGGAATTATAAATTTTAATATATATATATATATATATATTTAAAATATTTTTTTAAATTCCTTTTCATTTATTTGTTGGAAATGTCTCGGTTGTATTGAGATTACATTAATTTGAATGAATTTAGGTTCACACTGAATATATTGAATATATTTATCAAACCTCAACAGTGGCAAAAACACAAATGAATCGAAATTTAGTCACAAATGAATCGAAATATTCTCTAATAAACAGATACAACACAATTGCAGAAGCTAATTTGAAAAACCAAAAAGTGACTATTCAATAAAACATAACATAAATCAGAAATTAACCCTCATTTTCATCAAAGGGAAAAATATTATATGAGTAAAACATAAATGAACCAAAATTTATTTTACTAAACACTGAAATTTCTATCATAGTGCATCATATCCTCTCCAGGATAATTCATATCTTGTGCATGATAAAGGCTGGAGCTTGACTGAATCATTGATCCACCATCTAAAAGGTTCAACTGCAAAAGAAGTAATTGTTGAAGAATAAACCGAAATATTATCATAACAATACCATTATGTAATAACAAATAAACCGAAAATTGTGCATTCTATAAATTCAGAAACTCCTGCATTCTATCTAAATTTAAATTCATAAACAACACTAGTTTTAGCAAAGTAGAATGAAATTATTGATTATCACTTTATTCAATTGCATTAGATTCCATTCAATTCAAAAAAAAATTTGAAAGAGCTCAACAGTCACGTGGAGCAAGAAAAGACAGATAAGAACCATAAAAGACAAAACAACTCCTATGTCATCTCTGGCATAGCCATCAACAACATGAGTTATTTATCACACCACTCTGTAGCACATGAAAACGATTGATCCATGATAAACAGATAAATGCCGGTCAAGAATTATCAAAAGTATTTTTTCCAAATCATCGTTGCAAGTACAGTCTTGACCGACAAGATTTTCGCTATCGAATTTAAAATGTGTCACAAATGAAATAAATAACCGGGAGTAAAATTCCGAGTCGTTTCCCTAGAAGTTGACACAAAATGCAAATTATTGGTTGTGATTTTCCTAGAAATTTTTAAGGTTGAGAACAAGAGAAATAAATAACTAGAAATTAAAGCAATGAATAATTAGCAAGAGTTGTAAAATAATCAATATAAAAAGCCTTGGTTAGGGGTGAGAATTGGAAATTCTATCCTTATTGTCTTTCCCAAGTGTGATGGTAAAAGCTCATTGCTCTCACTTAGTTATCCTCAAACAAGTGGAGAAAAGTCAAGTGAAACAATTAGCCTTAACTCACAAGTCCTAGTTACTTCGTAGGGAAGAACTAGAGTTGGTGAGTCTCAAGCTAATTGGCAATTTCCAATTACAGATTAATACTTGGGTATAATAATTCAAGTGACTCCAATTATCAACCCCCAACCAAGCAAGGAAATCTACTCCATTATATTGGATGACATTTCCTCAAACACTTGGTGGGCGAAAATAAAATATGATAAATATGACAAAATAATTCAATCCAAATTACCACTAACAATAATCAATCATAACAAAATAAAAAATAATAATAGATATAAAAACAACTCAATGCATTAATAAAATTCAAAGGTAATAAGATCCAAACATGGATTCAAAATAATCAAATGAAAAAATGGAAAAGAGGAATAAAGGGATTAGAGAAGAAAAACTATAAGGAAAATGACTCCAAATGAAGGTGAACACAGCTTCTCCCCGATCAAATTGCAAGTAAACTAAGAAAAACCAAAAATCCTAGAGAGAAGTGGGAGTTTCTCTCACTAGAAGTCAAAATTAATAAAAAATTAAGCTAAAGTGTGAAAGTGTCCAGTCTCAGCTCCATCCCAGCCTCTAGTCTGCATTTTCAAACTTGAAACTGGGTCCAAATAAGCCCAGAAATTGCCCCCAGCGAGTTCTGTTAATTGTAGCACGTGACGCTCGTCATGCTTACGTGTCAGCCACGCGTACGCATCATCCACGCATATGTGTCGGTGGGCTTTGCACAAGGTCACGCGTACACATAAGTCACGCGTACACGACAATGGTCGATGCTCCTGGTCACGCGTACGCATCAGTCATGCATACGCGTCAGTGAAAAATGGCTTGATCACGCGTACGCGTCAGCCATGTGCGCGCGTCGCCTCCAGCTTCTCTAATCTTCAAATTCTTGTGTTTCTTCCACTTTAGCATGCTTCCTCTTCATCCTCTATGCCATTCCTACTCTATAAATCCTGTAATCACTTAATGCACATATCACGGTATCGAATGATAATAACAGAAGATTAAAAATTAGTGATTTAAAGGCCTAGGAAGCATGTTTTCAATTATATCACGGCATTAAATAGTAATAACAAAGGATTAAAATTAGCGATTTAAAGGCCTGGGAAGCATGTTTTCAATCATAGCATAAAATTGGGAAGGAAACTTAAAAACATGCAATTTACATGAATAAGTGTGAGAGTAGTTGACAAAATCCACTCAATTCAGTCCAAAATATATCATAAAATAGTGGTGTATCAAATCTCCCCACACTTAAACATTAGCATGTCCTCATGCTAAGTTCATGTGAGCCAAAAAGAGTGAAAGAAAAATGGTGAGACTTATGCAATGCAATTTATCTATAAGGATGCAACTACATGCTAAATGCTTCTACCTATTTAGTTAAAAGTAAACAAATTCTCCAAGAACACATATAAACTGAATTCCACTAATTTAAATCTCAAAATGAAGTACAAGTAGGCTTGCAAGAAGAAAGCTCATAAGAGCTGGGAACAAAGAATCGAGCATCGAACCCTCACTGGAAGTGTATACACTTTAATCACTCTAGTGTTTGAGGGTCGATTCTCTCGGTTCTCTACTAATCTTTCTTTCTAAGGCTTGCTCTTCTTCTACCAACGAACAAAAATTTAATGCACAAATACACATATCAAGAGGTCTTTTCAAGGGTTGTAGTGGGGGTTAGGGTCAAGGTAGGAATGTATTTGGTTAAGTGGACTAAAATTCGAATCCTTGATTAACCTAAAATTTCCACCTAACCTAAGACATTCCATGTCATTACAATGCAAATTCTAACCACCCGTTGATTATTTTTCCATAAATTCATGCACCTTGATATCTTTTGGGTACAAATTATATGCATTAATTCAATTATTTACCTTGGGGCATTGTGTCCCTTTTTTATTGCTTTCTCTTTTTCTTTTCTTTTTCTCTTCTTCTTTTTTTTTTTGTTTTTTGAAATGAGTTAATGCATATGATTAATGTGCTGGATGCATGAACAAGTGCCCAAACTATTTTCATCTTTTCATATAAGACTATAAAATACCCATTTCCCAAATCAAGTATTCCCCAATCCCAAATTACCCATACTTAATTTATGTGCATTCTCATTAGTCTAAGCTAACCAAGGATTCAAATTAGGGACATTTATTATTTTTACTTAGAGTTAATGATGTGCTAAAATAATGAATAAATGGGATCAAATAGGCTCAATATTGGGTTGCAAAGGGTAATGAAAGGGTAAGGCCATATGGGTATATGAGTTATAGTAAAATAAAGGCCTCAATCATATAAGTGCATGCATACATCAACCAGTGAAAATATAGAATCAAGCAAGACAAAGATCACAATTTTAGAGAGAACAACACACACCAAAAAATCATTAGTTGATAGATGCAACCAATCAAATAGGTTAAAAAAAAAACTCACAAGGCTTGTGTGTTTGAGCTCTAAAACCATGTTCCAAATTAAATTTTTTCAGGCAAGTTCAACAAAATTTTAATTCAAACTAGTTAGATACCCTAAAACAGTTTCTTGGACAAGAATTTATCACTTCAACCAAGTAGTATCTAAATGCAAGCAACTAACTACATGATGCGTGAGCATCTTCTCTATCTTTTCCTAGTGAATTTGCATTCAAATTGTTGAGTTTAATCAAGATTTAATTACCTTTAGCCACTATTAAACGCTACTTTGAGTTGTTTGCAATTTATGTTTATTTCAGATAGCATTCGGATGGATTTGACAGAGTTTTGTAGCAGAAAAGGAAGAAAGCGAATGATGCTGTCAACCTCGACCTTCTTGCACTCAAACAGATATAAGTTGAGTTACAGAGATTCAATTGATGTGATTCTAGTGGCATTGGAAAGCTAACTTCCAGAGCTTTCCAATGATATATAATAGTATACCGTTTTCTTCCATTTCGCATGGTGATGAGCAGATAATTTATACGCTTTTTGACATTGTTTTTAGTATGTTTTTAGTAGGATCTAGTTACTTTTAGGGATGTTTTCATTAGTTTTTATGTTAAATTCACATTTTGGACTTTACTATGAGTTTGTATGTTTTTTTGTGATTTCAGGTATTTTCTGGCTAAAATTGAGGGACTTGAGCAAAAATCAGATTCAGAGGTTGAAGAAGGACTGCTGATGCTGTTGGATTCTGACCTCCCTGCACTCAAAGTGGATTTTCTGGAGCTACAGAACTCGAAATGGCGCGCTTCCAAATGCGTTGTAAAGTAGACATCCAGGGCTTTCCAGTAATATATAATAGTCTATATTTTGGCCAAGAATAGACGACATAAACTGGCGTTCAACGCCAGCTCTCTGCCCAAATCTGGCGTCCAGCGCCAGAAAAGGAGCCAAAACCAGAGTTGAACGCCCAAACTGGCATAAAAGTTGGCGTTCAACTCCAAGAAAGACCTCTACACGTGTAACACTCAAAGCCCAGCCCAAGAACACACCAAGTGGGCCCCGGAAGTGAATTTATGCATCAATTACTTACT
>NC_029788.2:29590255-29591704 GCF_000816755.2 Arachis ipaensis
CTGAATGTGATGAATGTGACAATCATCATCATTCCCTATGAACGCGTGCCTGACAACCACTTTCGTTCTACATTAGAATTGAATGAGTATCTCTTAGATCTCTTAATCGGAGTCTTTGTGGTGTAAGCTAGAATGATGGCAGCATTCAAGAGAATCTGGAAGGTCTAAACCTTGTCTGTGGTATTCCGAGTAGGATTCAATGAATGAATGACTGTGACGAGCTCCAAACTCGCGATTGCAGGGCGTTAGTGACAGACTTAAAAGGATAGTAAATCCTATTCCAGCATGATCAAGAACCAACAGATGAATAGCCGTGCCGTGACAGGGTGCGTGAGCATATTATTCACTGAGAGGATAAGATGAAGCCATTGGCAAGGGTGATGCCTCCAGACGATTAGCCGTGCCGTGACAGGGCATTGGATCATTTTCCCGAGAGATGACCGAAAGTAGCCATTGACAGTGGTGATGTATCACATAAAGCCAGCCATGGAAAGGAATAAGACTGATTGGATGAAGATAGCAGGAAAGCAGAGGTTTAGAGGAACGAAAAGCATCTCCATTCGCTTATCTGAAATTCCTACCAATGAATTACATAAGTACCTCTATCCCTATTCTATTATTTATTATTCAAAAACATCATTATCAATTTATATCTGCCTGTTATCTTTTTTCAAAAATTTTTTTAAAAATCAAATCTTTTTCAAATTTCTTAGTTATTTTCGAAAATTCCAAAAATATTTTTCAAAAATCTTTTTCTTATTTTTATACCAAATTTTCGAAAATAACAATAGCAATTAATGTTTTGATTCAAAAATTTCAAGTTTGTTACTTCCTTGTTAAGAAAGATTCAAACTTTAAGTTCTAGAATCATATCTTGTGATTTCTTGTGAATCAAGTCATTAATTGTGATTTTAAAAATCAAATCTTTTTCAAAAAAAAAAAACTAATTTCTATCTTATCTTTTCAAAAATATCTTCTCATCATATCTTTTTCAAAAATTTGATTTCAAAATATCTTTTCTAACTTCCTAACTTCTTATCTTTTCAAAATTGATTTTCAAAATTTGTTTCAACTAACTAACTAACTTTTTGTTTGTTTCTTACCTTTTTCAAAACCACCTAACTAACTCTCTCTCTATTTTCGAAAATATCTTCCCCCTTTTTCAAAATTTCTTTTTAATTAACTAATTATTTTAATTTTTTATTCTAATTTTCGAAAAATTACTAACACTTTTCAAAAACTATTTTCGAAAATCACTAACTCCTTTTTCAAAAATAATTTTCGAAAATTATCTTCTCTCTCATCTCCTTCTATTTGTTTATTCATCTACTAATATCTCTCCCTCACTCACAAAAAAAAAAGGATCTCTATTATTATTATTTTTCTGTGCCCTCTTCTTTGTCATATGAGCAGGAACAAGGACAAGAATATTCTTGTTGAAGCAGATCT
>NC_029788.2:29591807-29622305 GCF_000816755.2 Arachis ipaensis
AGAACCCTGCAATAGCAGAGGTGAATTATTTAGGTGATCCTTATGGAAACTCCTATAACTCATCATGGAGAAATCATCCAAATTTCTCATGGAAGGATCAAAAGCCTAAACAAGGCTTTAATAATGGTGGAAGAAACATGTTTAACAATAATAAACCTTTTCCATCATCCACTCAGCAACAGACAGAGAACTCTGAACAAAATACTTCTAATTTAGCAAACTTAGTCTCTGATCTATCTAAGGCCACTATGAGTTTCATGAATGAAACAAGATCTTCCATTAGAAATTTGGAAGCACAAGTGGGCCAGCTGAGTAAAAGGATCACTGAAATCCCTCCTAGTACTCTCCCAAGCAATACAGAAGAGAATCCAAAAGGAGAGTGCAAGGCCATTGACATAAGCACCATGGCCGAACTCAAAGAAGGAGAGGAGGACGTGAATCCTAAGGAGGAAGGCCTCCTGGGACGTCCAGTGAACAATAAGGAGCTTCCCTCTGAGGAACCAAAGGACTCTGAGGCTCATCTAGAGACCATAGAGATTCCATTAAACCTCCTTATGCCCTTCATGAGCTCTGATGAGTATTCCTCTTCTGAAGAGAATGAGGATGTTACTGAAGAGCAAACTGCCAAGTTTCTTGGTGCAATCATGAAGCTGAATGCCAAATTATTTTGTATTGAGACTTGGGAAGATGAACCTCCCTTGTTCACCAATGAACTAAGTGATCTGGATCAACTGACATTGCCTCAGAAGAGACAGGATCCTGGAAAGTTCACAATACCCTGTACCATAGGCACCATGATCTTTAAAGCTCTGTGTGACCTTGGTTCAGGAATAAACCTCATGCCCCTCTCTGTAGTAGAGAAACTGGGAATCTATGGGGTGCAAGCTGCTAAACTTTCATTAGAGATGGCAGACAGTTCAAGAAAATAGGCATATGGACAAGTAGAGGACGTATTAGTAAAGGTTGAAGGCCTTTACATCCCTGCTGATTTCATAGTCCTGGATACTGGAAAGGAAGAGGATGAATCCATCATCCTATGAAGACCTTTCCTGGCCACAGCAAGAACTGTGATTGATGTTGACAGAGGTGAAATAGTCCTTCAATGGAATGAGGACTCCCTTGTGTTTAAAACTCAAAGATCTCCCTCTGCAACCATAGAGAGGAAGCATGAAAAGCTTCTCTCAAAGCAGAGTCAACCCAAGCCCCCACAGTCAAACTCTAAGTTTGGTGTTGGGAGGCCACAACCAAACTCTAAGTTTGGTGTTAAACTCCCATATCCAAACTCTAAGTTTGGTGTTGGAGAGTTTCAACAATGCTCTGAACATCTATGAGGCTCCATGAGAGCCCACTGTCAAGCTATTGACATTAAAGAAGCGCTTGTTGGGAGGCAATCCAATGTTTCTTTATTTAACTCTATTATTCTTGTTTTTCATGTTTTCTTAGGTTCATGATCATGTGGAGTCACAAAATAAATATAAAAATTGAAAACGGAGTCAAAAACAGCAGAAGAAAAATCACACCCTGGAGGAGCATCTGCCTGGCGTTCAACGCCAGAACAGAGCATGGTTCTGGCGCTGAACACCCAAAATGGGCAGCATTCTGGCGCTGAATGCCCAGAACAAGCATGGTTCTGGCGTTCAACGCCAGAAATGGCAGCAAATGGGCGTTGAACGCCCAAAATGGGCACCAACCTGGCGCTGAACGCCCAGAGTTGTGTGCAAGGGTATTTTGCATGCCTAAATTGGTGCAGGGATGTAAATGCCTTGACACCTCAGGATCTGTGGATCCCACAGGATCATCTCAGGATCTGTGGACCCCACAGGATCCCCACATACCTCCACTCACTCTTCTCTCTTCTCAATCATCCTCTACTCCCAATAAACATTCTTCCCTATTAACCCTTTACCACTCACATCCATACACCCACTTACCTTCAAAATTCAACATCTCTTCCCCACCCAATCCCACCCATATGGCTGAATACACACCTCCTTCCATCTCACCCATATCTTCTTTTTCTTCTTCTATTCCTTCTTCTTTTGCTCGAGGACGAGCAACATTCTAAGTTTGGTGTGGTAAAAGCATAGCTTTTTTGTTTTTTCCATAACCATTGATGGAACCTAAGGCCAGAGAAACCTCTAGAAAGAGGAAAGGGAAGACAAAAGCTTCCATCAAGGGTCTATAGCTCAGTGGTAGAACATTTGACTGCAAATCAAGAGATCCTTAAGTTACCTCAGGGGATATATTTTCTTCCACACAATTATTGGAAGCAACTAAGGGTGGAACATCAAGAGCAAGTAGATTTTCTGGAGCTACAGAACTCGAAATGGCGCGCTTCCAATTGCGTTGTAAAGTAGACATCCAGGGCTTTCCAGCAATATATAATAGTTCATACTTTGGCCAAGAATAGACGACGTAAACTGGCATTCAACGCCAGCTCTCTGCCCAAATCTGGCGTCCAGCGCCAGAAAAGGAGCCAAAACCAGAGTTGAACGCCCAAACTGGCATAAAAGCTGTTGCAAGGTGACCATAGCTTGCTTCATACCAACAATCTCCGTGGGATTCGACCCTTACTCACGTAAGGTATTACTTGGACGACCCAGTGCACTTGCTGGTTAGTTGTATCGAAGTTGTGACATATTATGAATGTGTAATCACGATTACGCGTACCAAGTTGCTCACGTGCCAGGAATAGTTTGAGCCTGGACATCACAATTTCGTGCACCACATGGCCACCTCCACGCCAAACTTGGATCCTTCCAAGTTTGGCGCCACCAAGAAACCCCAAGGAAGAATACACGCTGCTATCTCCACGCCGAACTTGAGTTTACTCAAGTCCGGCGCCAACTCAAAAGCCTCCAAGGAATACACGCTGCCATCTCCATGCCGAACTTGAGTTTACTCAAGTTCGGCGCCAACCTTTAGTACACACGTGGTCCCCATTCACTCATACAAGGCTGCACGTAGAATTAAATTAATTTTGATTAAATTTTATTTTATTTTAAAATAGAAAAAGATATTATTTAGTTTTAGGAAATTTATTTTACATTAATTAGGATTTGATATAAAAGGGAAAAGAATCAGCCCTTCGGGTTCATCTCTTCTCTTCTACCTCATTCCGCAATTTATGGTTTTACGAATCCTAGTTTTTCTCTCTGAACCATGAGCAACTAAACCTCCACTGTTAAGGTTAGGAGCCCTGCCTATTGTATGAATTGATAATATTACTTTTCTATTTTAATTCATGTATTGATTTATAATTCAAGAATTGTTTTCATTGTTTATTTTATGAATCTGGGTGGAACGGAAGTATGACCTTGGTTCTAATTGAGTTCTTGTATAACTTGGAAAAGATCTTTACTTGAATAACAGCTTGAAAATAATTTTTCCTAAACTTCTAATCATCTGGATTTAACTAGATACATGACATATAATCCTCTTATGTTTGGGTAATTAGGGTTTCTGTGGCATATAACTAGAATTGAACTTCACCCTCTAATTAGAATTAAGTGACCAAGGAATTGGCGGTTGATGAATGTTAGAGGAGACTAAAAAGGTCTAAGGAATTATGGTTTAGTCACATATAGTTTGCCATGAATTAAATCTTGCATGATTAAAATAGCTAGTAAGAAAAGTCAATTCGAAAAATAGATAACTCTGAATCCTTAACTATTTCTCCATATATTATTCACATCAATTTTACTGCTTGCTTTCTGATATTCTGAAATTACTGTTTATGCTTTTGAACTCTCAAAACACCATTTTCTTTTTGTTTGACTATGCTAATCACTCAATCATTGTTTCTTGATCCATCAATCCTCGTGGGATCGACCCTCATTCACCTGAGGTACTACTTGGTACGACCTGGTGCACTTGCCGGTTAGTTTGTGGACTTTAAATTCCGCACCAAATTTTTGGCGCCGTTGCCGGGAATTGACTGTGATTGACAACTACTGGTTGTTTGATCTCTTAGAGTAGGCATTTTTACTTTAATTTCATTTAACTTATTTCCTTAAATTAAAAAAAAAAGTTGATTTATTTTATTTAAATTTTTTCTCTTAATTTCTGAAATTAAGTTTGGTGTCCCTTTAGTCGTTTTTATTCTTCCTAGTTATTTTACTCATTGAATTTGAATTTTATATTCCTTTTTACTTATTAGTTATTTTCTTTTCTAAATTATTTAGTTTATTTTCTTTATTTTATTTTTCTTTTATTTTCATTTTCTTTTATATTTTATTTTATTTTTATTTCTTTTTATTATTTTTATTTTTCTTTATGTTCTTTCTCCTTTGCTTGCCTGTTTACCACATGATGCGTTTAATTCTGTTTGGTGTTTTGTGCTAAGGAAAAATAATGGAGAGAGATCACATGGGTTACTACTCACACCCAAGTAGTGATTCATATTATTGTGGATGGAGTAACTATCCGAATTTCGGTTGGCAAAGTCAAAACCAAAGAAACTTCAGTGCTCCATGTTCCAACTATCAAGAACCACCATCTCCATATTTATACCAAGAACCACCACCTCTCTATCCATATCAAGAATCATCATCTTTCTACCCATATCAAGAGCCACCATCTCCCTATTCATACCAAGAACCATCCTCTTTTTACTCTTATCAAGAACCATCATCTCCTTCTTATTCATATCAAGAGCCACCATCTCCTTATTCATATCAAGAACCATCATCTCTTGAGCTTCTCATGAAAGAATTCATACATGATATAAAGATGAGTGTAAAAAATGTAGAGAAATATGTGGAGTTGATTATCAAGCCCCAGAAAGAGGAATAAGCAAATTCATTTCTAAGAGATATAATGCAAGATCCTATGGAAGAAAGTAGGAAATCAATCAAAGGAGTTCATACTCCAGTGAATTAGAGAACTCTCCACCGTCACACATGGAAGAAGAGGAAGATGCCAAAACAAAGGAGGAAGACGCACAAACAAAGAAGGAAGATGCACAAACAAAGGAGGTTGTAAGGGATGAAAACAATTATGGGAATCTACACTCCAATGAAGCAGAGAGTGGCATAGAGGGTAAGTTTCTTGAACTACCAATTCAAGAAGTTCTTAATGAAGGGTACACTCTAACCATCACACAACACCCAAATTTTGAAATCAAAGAAGTGAAGGCAACCAAGGAAAGCACTAAAAAGGGGATTGTGACCAAGAAACAGAAGAAAATATCCATGAAAAAGAGAAGGCCAGCAAAAAACATCCAACCTCTACCCCCAACAAGCAAGGTGAATCAAGTTAACCACAATAAAAGAAAGCTTGTTAGGAGAAATTTATATCAGGGGGCACTAATTTTCACCTCTCCCCCCTTGGAGACATTTCTTCTAACCAACTGGAAGAAGAGGAAGAAAATTTAACAATCAAGTGTCAAGCTAGTGACATTAAAGAAGGGCTTGTTGGGAGGCAACCCAACTACTAGTATCCTTGTTTTTGCAGTTACTTTGGTTTTAATTTTACAGTTATTTTGATTTTAGCATTATAGTTATTTTAGTTCTAGTTTTAAATTACTTTATCTCAATTTTTTTTTAGAATTTTTCATGTTTTACATGTGTTTTGGTCATGCAGAGTGGTTAGAACAGGTACAGGAGCAATTAAAAGGAATTTTTGACACCCTAGAGTTTTTCTTTGCTTAGGGACAAGCAAACTTTTAAGTTTGGTATTGTGGAGTGTGCTCTCTGTTTACCTTATCATTAGTGGCACCATGGGGAGATGAATGTTCTTCATGGAGGAGCACACCAGCATAACTGAGGTGGTTGAGTTCCTTTCACTCTATTTCCCCTTCCGTTCTTATTTTGTTGTCTTCTGTTTTCTGTTACTTTGATTGCCTGCATGATCTTTGGTACTTTCAGTTTTTAGATTTAGTTTCATTCTGTTATTTACTTTTAGTTCAAAAAAAATTGTCTCATGTACCACTCACTGAGCTTGAATCTAAAAATAAAAGAAAAGAAGTGATGTATTGCATGAGAAATTAAGTTTATATTGAAGAGTAGTCTTATTTACTTAGATGTGGTGGTATTATCTGTGATTTTAAATGCATGATATGAACAGTGCATATTTGAATTTGAATCAAAGGATGTTGATGTATAAGGAAAAGGAATTTAGAGAACTATTATGAATTCTATGAAGTTAGTGAAAGCTTAATCCTTGAAGCAAAAGAAACATCAACAGAAAAAAGGAAAGCAAGGTCCAAGACTCTGAGCATCAATGACTAGGGAGGTCAGACATAATTAAAAGCTCAAAGAGTTGTTTCCCTAGTCATATGCTTGTGGTGTGAATGTGTCAAGTAATCCTTGAGACAGAACACTTAGAGTCGAGGCCAAGTGCATTTAGCAGTGTATGCCAAAGGCTTTGAGCACCACTATCTGGGAATAGCTGAAAGAAAATCAGAACTTCAAGAGAGTTCCCCAGTTAAGTGCTTGTGGTGTTCTTGTGTCAATTAACCCTTGAGACAGAACATTTAAAGTCACGGCTAGACTCAAGGTGCAAAGCACCAATTCATTGAGAATTAAAGGATATCTGCTATGTTTAAGGATTAAACTAAAGTATAAAGATTAGAGAATTCATAATATTATCCAGATTCTAATTCTGAATAACAATGACATTCCTCTGATTAAAAGGAGAGTGAGATACCAAAACTATTCCGTATTACAATAGATAAACCCCACTTCAAGAAGAGACATGAGCCTAATTGAACTCTCACTTCTCATGCAAATTCACATCTTAATCATGCATTATTTTTGGCTGCTTGAAGACAAGCAACAATTCAAGTTTGGTGTTGTGATGCGTGAGCATCTTCTCTATCTTTTCCTAGTGAATTTGCATTCAAATTGTTGAGTTTAATCAAGATTTAATTACCTTTAGCCACTATGAAATACTACTTTGAGTTGTTTGCAATTTCTTTTTATTTCAGGTAGCATTCGAACGTATTTGACAGAGTTTTGTAGCAGAAAAGGAAGAAAGCAAATGATGCTGTCAATCCCGACCTCCTTGCACTCAAACAGATATATCTTGAGCTACAGAGATCTAATTGATGTGATTTTAGCAGTATTGGAAAGCTAACTTTCAGAGCTTTCTAACGATATTTAATAGTTTATCCTTTTCTTCCATTTCGCACGGCCACCTCCACGCCAAACTTGGATCCTTCCAAGTTTGGCACCACCAAGAAGCCCCAAGGAAGAATACACGCTGCCATCTCCACGCCGAACTTGAGTTTACTCAAGTTCAGCGCCAACTCAAAAGCCTCCAAGGAATACACACTTCCATCTCCAGAGTTTACTCAAGTTTGGCGCCAACCTTTAGTACACACGTGGTCCCCATTCACTCATACAAGGCTGCACGTAGAATTAAATTAATTTTGATTAAATTTTATTTTATTTTAAAATAGGAAAAGATATTATTTAGCTTTAGGAAATTTATTTTATATTAATTAGGATTTGATATAAAAGGGAAAAGAATCAGCCCTTCGGGTTCATCTCTTCTCTTCTACCTCATTCTGCAATTTACGATTTTACGAATCCTATTTTTTCTCTCTGAACCATGAGCAACTAAACCTCCACGGTTAAGGTTAGGAGCCTTGTCTATTGTATGGATTGATAATATTACTTTTCTATTTTAATTCATGTACTGATTTATAATTCAAGAATTATTTTTGTTCTTTATTTTGTGAATCTGGGTGGAACGGAAGTATGACCTTGGTTCTAATTGAGTTCTTGTATAACTTGGAAAAGCTCTTTACTTGAACAACAGCTTAAAAACAATTTCTCCTAAACTTCTAATCATATGGTTTTAACGGGATACGTGATATATAATCCTCTTATATTTGGGTAATTAGGGTTTCTGTGGCATATAACTAGAATCGAACTTCACCCTCTAATTGGAATTAAGTGACCAAGGAATTGGCGGTTGATGAATGTTAGAGGAGACGAAAAAGGTCTAAGAAATTAGGGTTTAGTAACATATAGTTTGCCATGAATTAAATCTTGCATGATTAAAATAGCTAGTAAGAAAAGTCAATCTGGAAAATAGATAACTCTGAAGCCTTAACTGTTTCTCCATATATTATTCACATCAATTTTACTGCTTGCTTTCTAATATTCTGAAATTACTGTTTATGCTTTTGAACTCTCAAATCACCATTTTCTATTTGTCTGACTAAGCTAATCACTCAATCATTGTTGCTTGATCCATCAATCTTTGTGGGATCGACCCTCATTCACTTGAGGTACTACTTGGTACGACTCGGTGCACTTGCCGGTTAGTTTGTGGACTTTAAATTACACACCACTACACATGCAAAATATCGTATTTAACAAAAGAAAATTAAAATATTGGTGTTGAGAGAGAGTTGTTACTTTTGGGAGTCGGTTACCGACCTCCCCACACTTAAAGCTTGGCACGGTCCCCTATGCCATCAGTGATCCGCAAGGTGTGTCTGGGATCGCCACTTCCAATGGCTAAATGATGGGGGGACAGGGGTGCCTCGGTGTCCATAGCTTAATCGCTTGCATTGCCATCAATGGAAGTAGAGTCCGAAGTGTCCGGTTCCTCCGGAGGTGGGTGAGTACAACCCATGAGCTCTTTCAAGCAGTTGTAGCGGCACCTGTTGCGATGCTCAATCTGCTCAATCCGCTGGCCTTGCTGGTCTACCTTCTCAAGGATCTTAAGTAGCAAATGGTGGTTAGATGGTGGTGGCGCATGGGGTGTTGATGATGGTGGGGCGTTTCCATAGCTTGATTGCTTGCATCGCCATCAACAGAAGTAGAGTCTGAGGTGTCGGGGTCCTCCGGAGGTGGGTTGGATGGTGGTGGTGCATGGAGTGTTGATGATAGTGGGGCAGAAGATGATGGAGCCTCCAAAGATGGGTTGTCATTCATGCTCTTGGGTGGAACTTGTGGCATGATCCACTTTCCATGGAAAAGTAGTTCATCTGCTAATGGGATTTTACTCTTTACATCATCCGCTTCGTGCAGAATGCCAGCTACAGATGCTAGTTCCATGACCAAGGCTGGGAAGGGAATGTTACCAACCGTGTGAACGTGGCCCATGGCCCGGCGAAGGAGTCTAGGGATGTTAAGCGGTCTCTCAGTCAAAATGCACCATACAAGCACGACCATGTCCCCGGTGATAGAGGACTCATGAGTGCTCGGCCAGACATAGTGGGACATGATCTGTTGCCATACACGAGCCTCATTTGTCAAATTATTAGTTGAAAGCCCCTTTGGGTTAACCTTGCTTTGCCCATAAACCCAAGTGCTTCCAGACTTAGCAATTGCCTTAAGGACGGGGTCCCAATCAAAAGTATAACCTTTGCGGGCAATTTTTGCTTTGTGGAAGAGCAAGTAACAGAAACGGAAATGAAATTCAATTAATAGTAAAGAAACAGAGAGATCCAAGATTGAGATTGAAACAAAATTTCTTCAATTCTCCAATCCAAGATCCAAGACAAATGTAAAATGAAATTGAAAGCAATGAAAACAAGAAATTAAAGTTCACTCAAGTTCAAAAGCTCTCCGAAAACTATTATGAAAATTCTAAAAGGAAAGCTCTCCGAAGAACTTGAATTCTATCCTATTTATACACTTTCTTCAAATGATCTTCAAGCCTTGAGTTGGGCCTTTGCTCTTGGTGGAATTGGGTTGAAAGAGGCCTTGGTTGATTGCTCTTGAAGTTTGGAGAAGAACCGAAGTGAACCAATTGAACCGGTTTTGAGGTTAGCAAAAGTTGGACCAAAAGTTTGAGCCAAAGTTAGGGGTCTAACTTTGGCTCCAACTTTTCATATCAGCTTAGCACATTCTGCTGGTACGGACGTTGGTGCCAACGTTAGGGGTCTAACTTTGACCCTAACGTTGGCAATGCCTTGTGTGCTAGTGGCGCCAACGTTAGCCACCAAGTTAGGGGGCTAACGTTGGGGCTAACTTTTCAATCAAAAGTTTGTGCAAAAGTTTGATGCTAACTTTAGGTCCAACTTCTTGTTTCCTGATTCAATTTCACTTATTCCATTGTCTTCTCTTTACTCCTAGCTATTCCTTCTTGCTGCAACCTTTCTCCAAGCTTTCTTCACCTATCATTAATCAACCAAACTCATCAAAGCTATGCTCAAAATCATGAGATATTCAATCTTTCATAATATGCAACAAATATAGCATAAAACCTCATGAAATGGCATGAATTCATATATGGTTGATTCAATCAAGGGAAACATGAAAATCTACTCAATTAGCTTGCTTGTAGCTCAAGAAAGTGCATAATTCTAAACAAAACAAAAGAAAAAGACTAGCTAAAATAGGCTAGGATGACTTGTCATCACCTGGCACAACATTCTGTCCAGGCCGTACTGTGGCATGGTCCCAGCACGAATTCAGCACAAAAGGAAAAATGGTCGTCGCGCGTACACGTGGGCCACGTATACGCGTGACTAGTGCCCGTGCTCTTTGCCCCCTTCCCACATGGCCCCAGCACAACATTCTATTTGGCCGTGCGGGCGCGTCGTTCCAGCACCGTTTTTGCATGGTGCAGATTCGGGGGCTCACGCGTGCGCTTCAGCCATGCGCACGCGTGACTGGCTTTTTTTTAAAAAATCAGAAGAGAAGGTACTTAAGCATAATTCAGGTATCTAAATAAGTAGAAAAGTATAAAAACACTTGAAAAGTAAAGCAACAAGAGATGTAAATTGGAAGATCGTACCATGATGGGTTGTCTCCCACCTAACACTTTTCTTTAACGTCCTTAAGTTGGACGGTCTATAAACTCAGTCCTCTTCCTTGGCTGGATCCTTCAAGAGCAAGATCTCTAGCTCCTTGTTGTTCTTCACTTTTTTACCATGATAAAGCTTTAAATGGTGGCTATTGACTTTGAAGAAGGTAGGGCTTGAGGGGTGACTTAGGTGGACGACTCCATACGGTTCAACCTTTTCCACCACGTAGGGTCCATCCTATCTTGACCTCAGTTTTCCCGGCATTAATCTCAACCTTGAGTTGTAGAGAAGGACTTGATCCCCAGCTCTAAACTCTCTTCTCTTGATGTTCTGATCATGTACCGCCTTCACCTTTTCTTTGTAGAGCCTTGAGTTCTCATAAGCCTCTAGCCGAATGCACTCCAATTCTTTCCGTTGTAATTTTCTTTCAATTCTGACTCCTCCCAATCCTGAGTTGCATTCTTTCACAGCCCAGTAAGCCTTGTGTTTCACCTCTACCAGAAGGTGACAAGCCTTTCCATAGACTAGGCGAAATGGACTCATGCCAATTGGTGTCTTGTAAGCCGTCCGGTAAGCCCATAGCGCATCTCCAAGTCTAGTACTCCAATCCCTCCGATGAGGTTTCACAATCTTCTCTAGTATGCGCTTGATCTCTCTATTAGACACTTCGGCTTGTCCATTTGTTTGGGGATGGTAAGCTGTCGCCACCTTGTGAATGATGCCATGTTTCTTCATCAAACCTATCATTCTTTTGTTACAAAAATGAGAGCCTTGATCACTCACAATTGCTTGTGGTGATCAAAAGCGGCAAATAATATTATTCCTAACAAAAGAAACAACTACGTTAGCATCATCAGTACGGGTAGGAATTGCTTCCACCTATCTAGAAACATAATTAACAGCTAACAGAATATATAAGAAACCATTCGAGTTTGGAAATGGACCCATGAAGCCAATACCCCAAACATAAAAAATTTCACAAAACAACATTAGTTGTTGGGGCATCTCATCCCTCTTGGATATGTTTCCAAACCTTTGGCATTGGTGGCAAGAGTCACAGAAAAGATTAGCATCCTTAAAAAGTGTGGGCCACCAAAATTTGCAGTCTAAAATTTTTCTTGCAGTTCTTTGAGGACCAAAGTATCCACCACTCTCAGAAGAGTGGCATGCCTCTAAAATAGACTGAATTTTGAATTGTGAAACACACCTTCTAATTATTTGGTCAGCACCACATCTCTACAAATATGGGTCATCCCATATGTAGTACTTGGACTCACTCTTGAGCTTGTCCTTTTGATGTTTAGAAAAATTTGGAAGAAATGTGTGACTAATCTATGGGTGCATATCAAGGAACCACATCAGATATTGCTTGAAAGCTATTAAGTGGAAATGCATTATTGATAGGAGTGGAGTCACTTTTAATATGTTCTAGGCGACTCAAGTGGTCTGCCACTAAATTTTGGAAACCACTCCTATCTTTGATTTCTAAATCAAACTCTTGCAATAGCAATATTCAATGGATTATCCTCAGTTTTGACTCTTTCTTAGCTAGCAAGTATTTCAAAGCCGCATGGTCTGAATATACTACCACTTTTGTTCCAAGTAAATAAGCCTAGAATTTATCCAAGGTAAAAATAATTGCTAAAAGTTATTTTTCAATGGTAGTATAGTTAGACTGGGCATTATCTAAAGTTTTAGAAGCATAAGCTATAATATAGGGATCCTTATCTCTGCGCTGAGCCAGCGCCGCTCCTACCGCATAGTTAGATGCGTCGCACATAATCTCAAACGGCCTACTCCAGTCAGGCCCTCTCACAATAGGAGCTTGGGTCAAGGCAATCTTCAGCTTGTCAAATGCTTCCATGCAGTCTTCGCTCAAGTCAAACTCTATGTCTTTTTGTAGTAGACGGGAAAGGGGTAGTGCAACCTTACTGAAGTCCTTGATAAAACGTCGGTAGAAACCTGCATGACCAAGAAAAGAATGGACTTCCCTCACAAAGGAGGGGTAAAGTAAACTAGAAATAACATCAACCTTTGCAGGATCAACAGATATACCAGTATTAGAAACAACATGACCTAGAACAATACCTTGTTTTAGCATAAAGTGACATTTTTCAAAATTAAGTACAAGGTTTGAACTTGCATATCTTTCTAATATTCTAGCAAGATTATCCAAGCAAAGATCGAAAGAATCACCATAGACACTAAAATCATCCATAAATACTTCCATAAACCAAAAGGCATTACATAAACCATGCACCTTTGAAACGTAGCTGGTGCATTACATAAACCAAAAGGCATTCTTTTATAGGCATACGTTCCAAAGGGGCATGTGAAAGTTGTTTTCTCCTGATCTTCTGGAGCAATATGGATCTGAAGTATAACCATCTAAAAAGCAATAGTGTGATTTACCTGATAGGCGATCAAGCATTTGATCGATGAAAGGTAGTGGATAGTGATCCTTGTGAGTGGCCAAGTTCAAGCGCCTGTAGTCGATGCACACTCTCCAGGAATTTTGTACCCTTATTGTCATGAGTTCTCCATTCTCATTCTTCACTATTGTGACGCTGGACTTCTTCAGAACCACTTGTACTGGGCTAACCCATTCACTATCCGAGATTGGATAGATAATATCGGCTTCAAGTAGTCGGGTCACTTCTTTCTTCATAACTTCTAGAATTGTGGGGTTCAACCGCCTTTAAGGTTGACAGATAGGCTTGGCTCCCTCCTCTAGGAAAATGCAGCACTCACAAACTTGAAGGCTTATACCTACTATGTCTGCCAAACTCCACCCAATAGCTTTCTTGTTTCTTCTCAGTACATTAAGCAATCGCTCCTCTTGTTGGGAAGTCAGCTCCTTTGCAATGATCACCGGGAGCTTTTGATTGTCTTCAAGATAAGTATACTTGAGGTGAGGTGGGAGGGGCTTTAACTCCATATTCAGCTCATGGCTTGGTACTTGATTATTCGGTAGCACCGGAGGTGGTAAGGTGTCTTCATCACAATCAGAGGGTTTCTCCACACTTGCACCTTGAACCATGTTCTTCTTATTAACTGTCTCCTAGTGGACTTTTACCATAATTTCATCAATCATATCATACTGAAAGATGGAATGGTCTTCCGGTGGATGCTTCATAACTTCATCAAGGTTGAAGCTCACTGCTCTTCTATCAATCTCAAAGGAGTAGGTACCTGAGAAGGCATCCAATTTAAACCGAGAGGTCTTCAAGAACGGACTCCCAAGCAAGATAGATGATGTTCTTCTAGAGTCATTAGAGAGCATCTCAAGAATGTAGAAGTCACTTGGAAAAATCAACCCCTTGATGCTCACTAAGACGTCTTCCGCTATGCCAACCACTGAGATTATGCTTTTATCTGCCAAAACAAAATGGGCTGCCGACTTTTTCAATGGTGGAAGCTTCAAAGCATCATAAATAGATAATGGCATAAGGCTAACATAGGCACCTAAGTCACACATGCAATCAACAAACTGTACACTACCTATAGTGCAAGTAACCATACAAGGACCGAGATCACCACATTTCTCCGGTATAGCACCCATCAAAGCAGAAATCGAGCTACCCAAAGGAATAGTTTCTAAATTATGAATCTTCTCCTTATTCATGCACAAATCCTTTAGAAACTTAGCAACTTAGGTACTTGGCGAATAACATCAAAAAGGGGAATAGTTACCTCAACCTTTTTGAATATATCTACCATCTTGGGATCTAGCTCCACTTGCTTTTTAGTCCTTTTAGCTAGGTGTGGAAAAGGAATGGGAATGGCCTCTTTCAAAACATTATCTTCCTTAGAAACTCCATCCCTTGGTTGAGCAACTTCTTCTTCAACCGCCTCTTGTACCTCATCCTCTTCTTCAACATCTTTTACCTCCACAACTCTTCATCTTGAATGGCTTCTCTTGAGCTTAGCTCCTCGGAACTCCTCTCTTACAATGTAGTGCCAGACCTTAAGGTGATGGCATTAATTCCACCCATTGGATTGGGTAAAGGTTGAGAGGAAAGTGCACTAGAGCTTGAAGGTTGAGTGTTGGAGGTAGAGGGTAGTTCCATGCGGGATATAAGAGCTTGGAGAGTGGAGGTGAGACCGGTGAGGCTAGAGGTAACTAAATTTTGAAGCTCTTTTTGCCCTTGAAGAATAGAACGGAGTGTTTCATCTTGGTTGGAGGAAGAAGGAGGGTATGTGATTTGGGGGCTTGTGGTTGATTGAGTTTAGGTGCTTGAGCTTGCCTCTAGTGAGGTGGTTGGTATCTTTGGCCTTGGTTTTGTTATTGGTAGGGAGGGTTTTGTTGATACCGGTTTTGTTGGTAATTGTTGTTCCACCTTTGGTTTCTACTATTGTCTTTGCCTCCTTGGTTGTAGTTGTCTCTCTATCCTTGGTTGGGATTGTCTTGCCAACCTTGATTGTAGTTACCACCTTGTTGATAGTACCCTAGGTTCGGACGGTTGTAATAACCATTGGTAGCCACCAAGGTGTTATCCTCTTGGAGTTGTGGACATTCATCAGTATAGTGAGAATAGCAAGCGCAAATCCCACATACTCTCTGAGGAACCAACTGTTGACATTGTTGTTGTGGAGGATGTGGAGGTTGTTGTTGATTGAGTTGGAGTTGCTTGAGGATATTGGTCATCTCTCCCAAAGTCTTCGTGAGAGCAGACTCAGTACTAGAGAAAACTTCCGTAATAGCCTTGGGATGATTATTCCTGTGCCTCGCATGTTGAGTAGACTCAGCTAAATCAGTGATAAGTTGCCATGCTTCCACCGTCGTCTTGTACTTTGTCATAGAACCATTACTCGAAGCATCCAAAAGGACCTTATCTTGAGGCTTCATGCCTTGGCAAAAGTAACTAATAAGCACCAACTCGTCAATCCTGTGATGGGGGCATGAATCAAGGAGCTTCCTAAAACGTTCCCAATACTCATAGAGAGTCTCTGATTCACCTTGAATGACGCAAGAGAGTTCCTTCCTCAATCTATCCGTGACCTCCGCTGGGAAGAATTTGTCCAAAAATTCTCTTTTAAGCAAATCATAATTAGTAATAACTGCTTCGGGTTGAGTGTAGAACCACTCCTTTACACTTCCCTCAAGAGAAAATGGGAAGGCATATAACCAAACAGCAACCTCATCCGCACCATGCCACCTAGTAGTTGAACAAGCCGTTTGAAAGTCTCTAAGGTGCTTGATGGGCTCTTGAGTGGGTAAACCATAAAATTTAGGAAGTAGATTAATCAATGCGGTCTTTAGTTCAAAATCGACAGTCAAATTCGGATGACGCACTTGAAATAGTTGGAGAGTGAAATCCGGAGTTCCTGCCTCCTTGAGAGTAATCCTTCTAGGAGCTGCCATAGTATTGGTGCCTAAATCAATGGAAGAGGTTTCAATAGATTTAGTAGGAGAGGAACTAGTTTCTTCCTCAAATGACGCTACGAATTCAACCTCGGGTAAGATTAGTGAATTGGGTGAAACCCCTTCACCACCCTCGGAGGCTAACTGACGCTGAGCTCGCCTAATAAGTGAAATGCTTCTTTCAATTTCAGGAACAAATAGGGCTAAACTCGGATCCGGTAATGAACGCGTCACTAAAAAAAAAACATAGAGCTCATGGCAACAAAATATATTAAGCAAAATACTAATAAATACTACTAATAACAAAAGAGAAACACACAAATAAAAGAAAAAAATTGCAATTATTCAAATATAAATATAATTATACCAACCAATAAATTAGCACACATATGCAACTCCCCGGCAACGGCGCCAAAAATTAAGCGGAAAAATGCCGGTTAAGAATTATCAAAAGTATTTTTCCAAATCACCGATGCAAGTACAGTCTTAACCGACGAGATTTCCGCTATCAAATTTAAAATGTGTCACAAATGAAATAAATAACCGGAGTAAAATCCCGAGTCGTTTCCCTAGGAGTTGACACAAAATGCAAATTATTGGTTGTGATTTTTTTGGAAATTTTTAAGGTTGAGAACAAGAGAAATAAATAACTAGAAATTAAAGCAATGAATAATTAGCAAGAGTTGTAAAATAATCAATATAAAAAGCCTTAGTTAGGGGTGAGAATTAGAAATTCTATCCTTATTGTCTTTCCTAAGTGTGATGGTAAAAGCTCATTGCTCTCACTTAGTTATCCTCAAACAAGTGGAGGAAAGTCAAGTGAAACAATTAGCCTTAGCTCACAAGTCCTAGTTACTTCGTAGGAAAGAACTAGAGTTGGTGAGTCTCAAGCTAATTGGCAATTTTCAATAACAGATTAATACTTGGGTATAACAATTCAAGTGGCTCCAATTATCAACCTCCAACCAAGCAAGGAAATCTACTCTATTGTATTGGATGACTTTTCCTCAAACACTTGGTGGACAAAAATAAAAGACATGATAAATATGACAAAATAATTCAATCCAAATTACCACTAACAATAATCAATCATAACAAAACAAGCAATAATAATATATATGAAAATAACTCAATGCGTTAATAAAATCCAAAGGTAATAAGATCTAACCATGAATTCAAAATAATCAAATGGAAAAATAGAAAAGAGGAATAAAGGGATTAGAGAAGAAAAACTATAAGAAAAATGACTCCAAATGAAGGCGAACACAGCTTCTCCCCGATCCAATTGCAAGTAAACTAAGAAAAACTAAAAACCCTAGAGAGAAATGAGAGTTTCTCTCACAAGAATTCAAAATTAATAAAAAACTAAGCTAAAGTGTGAAAGTGTCCAGTCTCAGCTCCATCCCACCCTCTAGTCAGCATTTTCGGGCTTGAAAATGGGTCCAAATAAGCCCAGAAATCGCCCCCAACGAGTTCTGTTAATTGCAGCACGTGACGCTCGTCATGCGTACGCGTCAGCCACGTGTACGCATCGGTGGGCTCTGCACAAGTCACGTGTATGCATCAGTCATGCATACGCGTCAGTGAAAAATGGCTTGATCACGCGTACGCATCAGCCATGCGCGCGTATCGCCTCCGGCTTCTCAAATCTTCAAATTCTTCTGTTCCTTCCACTTTAGCATGCTTCCTCTTCATCCTCCACGCCATTCCAGCCCTATAACTGTGAGATCACTCAAATTTCTGCTCTATAATTCCTGTAATCACTTAACGCACATAACACGGCATCGAATGGTAATAACAGAGGATTAAAATTAGCGATTTAAAGGCTTGGGAAGCATGTTTTCAATCATAGCACAAAATTGGGAAGGAAACTTAAAAACATGCAATTTACATGAATAAGTGTGAGAGTAGTTGATAAAACCCACTCAATTCAGTCCAAAATATAAAATAGTGGTGTATCAAATCTCCCTACACTTAAACATTAGCATGTCCTCATGCTAAGTTCATGTGAGCCAAAAAGAGTGAAGGGAAATGGTGAGACTTATGCAATACAATTTATCTATAAGGATGCAACTACATTCTAAATGCTTCTACCTACTTGGTTAAAAGTAAACAAATTCTCCAAGAACACACATAAACTGAATTCCACTAATTTAAATCTCAAAATGAAGTACAAGTAGGCTTGCAAGAAGAAAGCTCATGAGAGCTGGGAACAAAGAATCGAGCATCGAACCCTCACTGGAAGTGTATACACTTTAATCACTCTAGTGTTTGAGGGTCGATTCTCTCGGTTCTCTACTAATCTTTCTTTCTAAGGCTTGCTCTTCTTCTACCAACGAACAAAAATTTAATGCACAATTACACATATCAAGAGGTCTTTTCAAGGGTTGTAGTGGGAGTTAGGGTCAAGGTAGGAATGTATTTGGTTAAATGGACTAAAATTCGAATCCTTGATTAACCTAAAATTTCCACCTAACCTAAGACATTCCATGTCATTACAATGCAAATTCTAACCACTCGTTGATTATTTTTCCATAAATTAATGCACCTTGATATCTTTTGAGTACAAATCATATGCATTAATTCAATTATTTACCTTGGGACATTGTGTCCCCTTTTTATTGCTTTCTCTTTTTCTTTTCTTTTTCTCTTCTTCTTTTTTTTTTTTTTTGAAATAAGTTAATGCATATGATTAATGTGCTGGATGCATGAAACAAGTGCCCAAACTATTTTCACCTTTTCATATAAGGCTATAAAATACCTATTTCCCAAATCAAGTATTCCCCAATCCCAAATTCCCCATACTTAATTTATGTGCACTCTCATTAGTCTAAGCTAACTAAGGATTCAAATTAGGGACATTTATTATTTTCTACTTAGAGTTAATGATGTGCTAAAATAAAGAATAAATGGGATAAAATAGGCTCAACATTGGGTTGCAAAGGGTAATGAAAGGGTAAGGCCATATGGGTATGTAAGTTATAGTAAAACAAAGGCATCAATCATATAAGTGCATGCATACATCAACCAGTGGAAATATAGAATCAAGCAAGACAAAGATCACAATTTTAGAGAGAACAACACACACCAAAAAATCATTAGTTGATAGATGCAACCAATCAAATAGGTTAAAAAAAAAACTCACAAGGCTTGTGTGTTCGAGCTCTAAAACCATGTTCCAAATTAAATTTTTTCAGGCAAGTTCAACAAAATTTTAATTCAAACTAGTTAGATACCCTAAAACAGTTTCTTGGACAAGAATTTATCACTTCAACCAAGTAGTACCTAAATGCAAGAAACTAACTACATGATGCGTGAGGATCTTCTCTATCTTTTCCTAGTGAATTTGCATTCAAATTATTGAGTTTAATCAAAATTTAATTACCTTTAGCCACTATGAAATACTACTTTGAGTTGTTTGCAATTTCTATTTATTTCAGGTAGCATTCGGATGGATTTGACGGAGTTTTGTAGCAGAAAAGGAAGAAAGCGAATGATGCTGTCAACCCCGACCTCCTTGCACTCAAACAGATATAACTTAAGCTACAGAGATTCAATTGATGTGATTCCAGCGGCATTGGAAAGCTAACTTCTAGAGATTTCCAATGATATATAATAGTATACCGTTTTCTTCCATTTCGCACGGACACTTCCACGCCAAACTTGGATCCTTCCAAGTTTGGCGCCACCAAAAATCCCCAAGGAAGAATACACGCTGCCATCTCCACGCCGAACTTGAGTCGGCGCCAACTCAAAAGCCTCCAAGGAATACACGCTGCCATCTCCACGCCAAACTTGAGTTTACTCAAGTTCAGCGCCAACCTTTAGTACACACGTGGTCCCCATTCACTCATACAAGGCTGCACGTAGAATTAAATTAATTTTGATTAAATTTTATTTTATTTTAAAATAGAAAAAGATATTATTTAGTTTTAGGAAATTTATTTGACATTAATTAGGATTTGATATTAAAGGAAAAAGAATCAGCCCTTTGGGTTCATCTTTTCTCTTCTACCTTATTCCGCAATTTACGATTTTACGAATCCTAGTTTTTCTCTCTGAACCATGAGCAACTAAACCTCCCCTGTTAAGGTTAGGAGCTCTGTCTATTGTATGGATTGATAATATTACTTTTCTATTTTAATTCATGTACTGATTTATAATTCAACAGAGGATTAAAATTAGCGATTTAAAGGCCTGGGAAACATGTTTTCAATCATAGCACAAATTGGGAAGGAAACTTAAAAACATGCAATTTACATGAATAAGTTTGAGAGTAGTTGGTGCACGAAATTGTGATTCACACTTTTCACAACTCCACACAACTAACCAGCAAGTGCACTGGGTCATCCAAGTAATACCTTATGTGAGTAAGGTCGATCCTACAGAAATTGTCGGCTTGAAGCAAACTATGGTTATCTTGTAAATCTTAGTCAGGAGATTAATGATAAGAATGATTTTTTTTATGAAAAGTAAATAACATGAAATAAATGGTACTTGTAATTCAGTGATGAGGAACGGGTTGAGGTTCCAGAGATGCTCTGTCATCTAAATCTCTGCTTTCCTACTGTCTTCTTCTCCAAACACGCATGGCTTCCTTCAATGGCAAGCTGTATGATCCTCTCGGATGAAAACTACCAGGTACGATCTCTGCACGGCTAATCAACTGTCGGATTTCTTGTCTCGGATGAAAAATACCATGTACAACTACCGCACGGCTAATCATCTGTTGGTTCTCACCAGCGTCGGAATAGGACCCTTATCCTTTTGTACACTGTCACTGCGCCCAACATTCGTGAGTTTGAAGCTCGTCATAGTCATCCCTTTCCAGATCCTACTCGGAATATCACAGATAAGGTTTAGACTTTCCAGATCCCAGGAATGTTGCCAATTAGTTCTAGCCTCTACCACGAAGGTTCTGATTTCACGGACTCGGTCCGTGGATCAGAAACCTAAGAGATACGCACTCAAGCTGTCGCCCAATGACTACATTGAGCTCAGATAGAAAGGAAGTGGTTATTAGGCATGCGTTCATAGAATTGAAAATAATGATGAGTGTCACGGATCATATCATTCTCTAGACTGAAGTACGAGTGAGTATCTTAGAATAGAATCAAACGTGATTGAATAGAAAACAGTAGTAATTACATTAATCCATTGAAACACAGCAGAGCTCTGCACCCCCACCTATGGGTTTAGAGACTCATGCCGTAGAAGATACAATATGAAGTGTAAAATGTCATAAGGTACAAAATGAATCTCTAAAAGTAGTTTTTATACTAAACTAGTAACTTAGGTTTACAAAAAATGAGTAACTAAGTGCAGATAGTGCAGAAATCCACTTTCGGGACCCACTTGGTGAGTGTTTGGGCTGAGCTTTCAAGCTTTCACGTGCATATGCCTCAAGTTGGAGTTAAACGCCACCTTGGGTGCCAAAATGGGCGTTTAACGCCAAGAATTATGCCAGTTCTGGCGTTTTACGCCAGAAAGTTTTTGGCTGGCTTTTAACGCCAGTTTGGGCTATCAAATCTCGGACAAAGTATGAATTATTATATATTGCTGGAAAGCCCAAGATGTCTACTTTCTAACGCAATTGAGAGTGCGCCAATTGGGCTTTTGTAGCTCCAGAATAACCACTTCGAGTGCAGGAGGGTCAGAATCCAACAGCATCTGCAGTCCTTTCTCAGCCTCTGAATCAGATTTTTGCTCAGGTCCCTCAATTTTAGCCAGAAAATACCTGAAATTACAGAAAAATACACAAACTCATAGTAAAGTCCAGAAATGTGATTTTTGCATTAAAACTAATAAAAATATAATAAAAAGTAACTAAAACATACTAAAAACTATGTAAAAACAATGCCAAAAAGGGTATAAATTATCCGCTCATCACAATACCAAACTTAAATTGTTGCTTGTCCCCAAGCAACTAAAAACAAAATAGGATAAAAATAAGAGAATATACAATAAATTCCAAAATTATCAATGAAGATTAATTTTAATTAGATAAGCGGGGCTAGTGGCTTTTTGCTTCTGAACAGTTTTGGCATCTCACTTTATCCTTTGAAGTTCAGAATGATTGGCCTTTATAGGAACTCAGAATTCAGATAGTGTTATTGATTCTCTTAGTTCAGTATGTTGATTCTTGAATACAGCTACTTTATGAGTCTTGGCCGTGACCCTAAGCATTTTGTTTTCCAGTATTACCACCGGACACATAAATGCCACAGACACATAACTGGGTGAACCTTTTCAGATTGTGACTCAGCTTTGCTAGAGTCCCCAGTTAGAGGTGTTCAGAGCTCTTAAGCACACTCTTTTTGCTTTGGACCACGACTTTAACCGCTCAGTCTCAAGCTTTTCACTTGACACCTTCACGCCACAAGCACATGATTAGGGACAGCTTGATTTAGCCGCTTAGGTCATGATTTTTTTCCTTTGGGCCCTCCTATTCATTAATGCTCAAAGCTTTGGATCCTTATTACCCTTCGCTTTTGGTTTAAAGGGTTATTGGCTTTTTCTGCTTGCTTTTTCTTTTTCCTTCTTTTTTTCACTGCTTTTTCTTGCTTCAAGAAACAATTTTATGATTTTTCAAATTATCAATAATATTTCTCCTTTTTCATTATTCTTTCAAGAGCCAACATTCATAAACTTCACTATAAAAAATATGCAATGTTCAAGCATTCATTCAGAAAATAAAAAGTATTACCACCACATCAAAATAATTAGACTAATTTCAAGATAAATTTCGAAACTATGCACTTCTCGTTCTTTTGAAAATAAAAATATTTTTCATTTAAGAAAGGTGAGGGATTCATGGAATCATTCATAGCTTTAAGACATAGACTCTAAAATTTATTGATCATGGAATAAAAATAAGACATAAAATAAACATAAAAGCAGACAAATAATAATAAAAGAAAAGAAATTAAAGACATAAAAATAAATGACTCTAATACTAATGCTTATGTAACTCTTAAAATAGGTTTCTAATATTAAAAGTTATCACAGAATTAGGACTCAACAACCTTGGTTTTGAGGGGTAGGTGCTCCTTCAATTTGTGGGACGTCCAACTCTTCAAGAGACAGCTTCTGATGCTTCAATTCCTGTATTTCACGCCCTTGTTTCTCTTGTTCTATGAGCATTTTGCAGAGCATGCTGTTTTGATTCTGCTGCTCTTCTTTAAGTTGATTCACAGCTTCTTGCAGCTTGGTGACAGATGCTTCTAAGCGGGCCCAATAGTCAAATTGAGGAATTTCTGGGAGGAGCTCATGCGCTCCCCTCTTGATAAGGTTATCTTGAATTTGAGATCCATCCATCACTTTTTTGGTGATTGGGCGTTCAACTGTGATGTATTCATCCACACCCATCTGTACCCCTGCATCTTTACATAACAGACTAATCAAGCTTGGGTAGGCCAATTTGGCCTCAGTGGATTCCTTGTTTGCAAACATGTAAATTTCAACAGGGATAAGCTGATGAATCTCTACCTCCTTCCCCAGCATAATACAGTGAATCATCACTGCCCTCTTGACAGTGACTTCAGATTGGATGCTGGTTGGGAGTATAGAACGCCCAATGAAATCCAGCCAACCTCTAGCAACTGGTTTGAGATCACCTCTCTTTAGTTGGTTTGGGACACCTTTTGAATTAGTAATCCACTTGGTTCCAGGGAGGCATATGTCCTCTAAAACTTGATCTAGCCTTTTATCCTTGGCCATTCTCCTATTAAAGGACTCTGGATCATCTTGTAGTTGAGAAAATTTGAGAACTTCTCTCACTTTGTCAAAATGGAAGTAAATAATCTTCCCTCTGACCATAGTCCGAAAGGAGTAGAAAGCAGTTCCCTCTAATCTTTGCTTTTCTGTCATCCACAGATTTGCATAAAATTCCTGGACCATGTTTCTTCCAACATGTATCTCAGGATTAGCCAGGACTTCCCAGCCCCTGTTTTGAATCTACTCTTGGATCTCCGGGTATTCATCTTCTTTCAGATTGAACCTAACTTCCCTCTATTGGTCTGCATGTTCCTTGGTGTAGAAGTTCTCATGCATCCAACGTGGTTTTGGATTGCTTTCTTTCTTCTCTCTTGAAGTGGTTTGTCTTCCTTTGGGTGCCATGAGATTGGTTTGTTTTAACTTAGGGATCACGGAAATCACACCAAACTTAGAGATTTGCTTGCCCTCAAGAAAAATGAAAAGAAAGAAGATGAATAGATGGAGAAAAGGATTCGAATGATGGAGGAGAGGGGATGGCCGAATGTATAAATAAAGGGGAGGGAGGGGATGGGTTCAAAATTTTAGAACAAGATATGATTTGAAAGATATGATTGATAAAAGATAAACATGATATGAAAAAGAGAAGATTGTTTTCAAAATTTAGGAGATATGAAAAAGATATGAGGAAGTTAGATCTGAATTTTTGTTTATGCATCTAAGAAATAAAAGATAATATGAATGAGTTAAAAAGATTTGAAAAGAAATTGGAAAGAGGAATGAGTTTTGAAAAAGAATTGAGAAAAATTTGAAAGAGAATTAGAAAAAAAATTTTTGTTTTTGAGAATGGGAATTGAGAATTGAATGTTTATAATATTTGGATGCAAAAAATCTTGAATTAAAACATGAAAAGTAAAAAAAAATTGGATTGGAAACAAAATTACCTCTCCCCTAGTTGTTCTGGCGTTAAACGCCCAGAATGATAGTCATTCTGGCGTTTAATGCCCATCTGGTGGCCATTTTGGGCGTTTAACACCCAGCTAGGTACCCTGGCTGGTGTTAAATGCCAGAAATCCTTCTTTACTGAGCATTTTTCTGAATGCCCAGAATGCTGCCCATTAATGATACCTTTACTGGTGTTAAACACCCAGAATGGTAGCCATTCTGGCGTTTAACGCCCAAATTGCCTCTTTACTGGCGTTTTGATGCCAGTGAGCTCTTTTTCTCTGTGATTCTTCTTCTTTATGTCCTGAACCTTTATATCCTTGACTCGTTCACTGAAAGGCATTAATAAACACGAACAACAAGATTAAATGGACTTATATAATTGTTATAAACATCTATTTTTTTTTATAATGGCTGAGTTGCCTCCCAGCAAGCGCTTCTTTACCGTCTTTAGCTGAACTTTACTGAGCTTTTTAATTTAGTCTCAGTTTTGAGCATTCTTGCTCAACATTGCCTTCAAGATAATGTTTGACTCTCTGTCCATTGACGATGAACTTTTTGTCAGACTCCATATCCTGAAGCTCTACATATCCATATGGTGACATGCTTGTAATCACATATGGTCCCTTCCACCGGAATTTCAATTTCCCAGGGAACAATCTGAGCCTAGAGTTAAACAGTAGAACATTCTGTCCTGTCTCAAAGACTCTAGATGACAGCTTTCTGTCATGCCACCTTTTTGCTTTCTCCTTGTAAATTTTAGAATTTTCAAAAGCATTGAGTCTGAACTCTTCCAGCTCATTCAATTGGAGTAATCTCTTTTCTCCAGCTAAATTTGCATCAAGGTTTAGGAATCTGGTTGCCCGGTAGGCTTTGTGTTTCAGTTCCACTGGCAGATGGCAGGTTTTTCCATACACAAGCTGGTATGGAGAGGTCCCTATAGGAGTCTTGAATGCGGTTCTGTATGCCCACAGAGCATCATCCACACTTCTTGCCCAATCTTTTCTACGGGTATTTACAATCCGTTCCAGGATTCGTTTTAGTTCTCTATTTGAGACTTCAGCCTACCCATTTATCTGTGGATGATATGGAGTTGCAACTTTATGGTTAATTCCATATCGGATTAGAGCAGAGTCAAACTGTTTATTGCAGAAATGAGTGCCTCCATCACTGATCAGTATCCTAGGGACACCGAACCTGCTGAAGATAATCTTCTGGAGGAACTTCATCACTGTCTTAGTATCATTAGTGGGTGTTGCAATTGCCTCCACCCATTTAGATACATAGTCTACTGCCACCAGAATATAATTGTTTGAATATGATGGTGGGAAAGGCCCCATGAAGTCAATACCCCATACATCAAACAACTCAATCTCTAAGATCCCTTGCTGAGACATGGCATAACCATGAGGCAGATTACCAGCTCTCTGGCAACTGTCACAGTTACGTACAAACTCTCAGGAGTCTCTATAGAGAGTAGGCCAGTAGAAGCCACATTCAAGAACTTTTGTTGCTGTTCGCTCACCTCCGAAGTGTCTTCCATATTGTGATCCATGGCAATGGCATAGGATCTTCTGTGCCTCTTCTCTAGGCACACATCTACAGATTACTCCGTCTGTACACCTCTTAAAGAGATATGGTTCATCCCACAAGTAGTACTTTGCATCAGTAATCAATTTTTTCGTTTGCTGCTTACTGTACTCTTTGGGTATAAATCTCACAGCTTTATAGTTTGCAATGTCCGCAAACCACGGTACTTCCTGAATGGCAAAGAGTTTCTCATCCGAAAAGGTTTCAGAGATCTCAGTAGGAGGGAGGGATGCTCCTGCTACTGGTTCTATCCGGGACAGGTGATTTGCTACTTGGTTCTCTGTCCCTTTTCTGTCTCTTATTTCTATATCAAACTCTTGTAGAAGAAAAACCCATCTTATGAGTCTGGGTTTTGAATCTTGCTTTGTGAGGATATATTTTAGAGCAGCATGGTCAGTGTACACAATCACTTTTGATCCTACTAAATAAGATATGAATTTGTCAATGGCATAAACCACTGCAAGCAACTCCTTTTCTGTTGTTGTGTAATTCTTCTATGCGTCATTCAAAATACGGCTAGCATAATAAATGACATGCAGAAGCTTGTCATGCCTCTGTCCCAATACTGCACCAATGGCATGGTCACTGGCATCACACATTAGTTCAAATGGTAATGTCCAGTCTGGTGCAGAAATGACTGGTGCTGTGACCAACTTAGCTTTCAGAGTTTCAAACGCTTGCAGACACTCTGTGTCAAAGACAAATGGCGTGTCAGCAGCTAGCAGATTGCTCAGAGGTTTTGCAATTTTTGAAAAATCCTTTATAAACCTCCTATAGAATCCTGCATGCCCCAGAAAGCTTCTGATTGCCTTAACATTGGTAGGTGGTGGTAATTTTTCAATTACCTCTACCATAGCTTGATCCACCTCTATTCCTTTGTTCGAAATTTTGTGCCCATGAACAATTCTTTCAGTCACCATAAAATGACATTTCTCCCAGTTTAAAACTAGGTTAGTCTCTTGGCACCTTTTTAGAACAAGTGCTAGATGGTTAAGACAGGAGCTGAATGAGTCTCCAAATACTGAGAAGTCATCCATGAAGACTTTCAGAAATTTCTCTACCATATCAGAAAAATAGAGAGCATGCACCTCTGAAAGGTTGCAGGTGCATTGCACAGACCAAATGGCATCCTTCTGTAGGCAAATACTCCAGATGGGCATGTGAATGCTGTTTTCTCTTGGTCCTGAGGATCTACTGTAATTTGGTTGTAACCTGAATAGCTATCCAAAAAGCAGTAGTATTCATGACTTGCTAGTCTCTCTAGCATCTAGTCTATGAATGGTAAAGGAAAATGATCCTTCCTGGTGGTTGTATTGAGCCTTCTGTAGTCAATACACATACGCCACCCTGTAACTGTTCTTGTAGGAACCAGTTCATTATTTTCATTATGAACTATTGTCATGCCTCCCTTCTTAGGGACAACTTGGACAGGGCTCACCCAGGGGCTATCAGAAATAGGATAAATAATCTCAGCCTCTAGTAACTTAGTGACCTCTTTCTGCACCACCTCCTTCATGGCTGGATTCAGCCGCCTCTGTGGTTGAACCATTGGCTTAGCATCATCCTCCAATAGGATCTTGTGCATGCATCTGGCTGGGCTAATGCCCTTAAGATCACTTATGGACCACCCAAGAGCTGTTTTGTGTGTCCTCAGCACCTGAATTAATGCTTTCTCTTCCGGTGGTTTTAAAGTAGAGCTGATGATCACAGGAAAAGTGTCATTTTCTCCTAGAAATACATATTTTAGGGATGGTGGTAGTGGTTTGAGCTTAGATTTAGGAGGCGTCTCCTCTTCCTGAGGAGTTTTTAGAGATTCTTCTGTTTTCTCTGGTTCCTCCAAATCAGGCTGACCATTTTTAAAAATGTCCTCTAGCTCTGACTCGAGACTCTCAGTCATATTGACCTCTTCCACCAGGGAGTCAATAATATCAGTGCTCATGCAGTCTTTTGATGTGTCTGGATGCTGCATAGCTTTGACAGCATTCAACTTGAATTCATCCTCATTGACTTTCAGGGTTATCTCCCCTTTTTGGACGTCAATGAGGGTTCGTCCAGTTGCTAGGAAAGGTCTTCCTAGAATCAGAGTTACACTCTTGTGCTCCTCCATTTCCAGCACTACAAAGTCAGTGGGAAAGGCAAATGGCCCAACCTTGTCAATCATGTCCTCAATTACGCCTGATGAAATCTTAATGGAGCCATCAGCAAGTTGGAGGCATATCCGGGTTGGTTTAACTTCATCAATCAAACCAAGCTTTTTGATAGTGGATGTAGGTATTAAGTTGATACTTGCCCCAAGATCACATAGAGCTATCTTGGTACAAGCACCCTCTAATGTGCATGGTATCATAAAGCTTCCGGGATCTTTAAACTTCTCTGGTAAGCTTTTCAGAATGACTGCACTGCATTCTTCAGTGAGGAAAACTTTTTCAGTTTCTCTCCAATCCTTCTTATGACTCAAGATCTCTTTCATGAACTTAGCATAAGAGGGTATTTGCTCAAGTGTCTCTGCAAACAGAATCTTTATTTCAAGAGTCCTGAGATAGTCTACAAAGCGGGCAAATTGTTTATCCTGTTTCGCTTGGCGGAGTTTCTGAGGGCAAGACATCTTGGCTTTATATTCTTCAACCTTAGTTGGTGCAGGCCTATTTCCTACGGGGTTGGAGAAGCCTGCTTAAGGGGGTTGTTATCAGCACTTGCAAGTGTCTGATCCCTTGTTGGCATTTGAACGCCAGAAGTGGGTGCTGCATGGGCGTTTAACGCCAGATTGCCACCCTTTTCTGGCATTTGAACACCAGATTTGGCTACCCATTGGGCGTTTAATGCCACTTTTTCACCCTTTTTTGGTGTTTGAACGCCAGAATCATTCCTCTCTGAGCTCTCACTGTCCTCAGAGGAATTTTGGACAGTGGGTTGGTCATCCTCTGTCAGTTGTTCCTTTCTTGGCTTTCTGCTGCCTTGAGTTGAAGTATTCAATGTCTTCCCACTCTTTAATTGAACAGCTTGGCACTTTTCTGTTATCTATTTAGATAGTTGTTGTCTTGTCTGATCCAATTGTGCTTCCATATTCTTGTTAGCATTTTTAGTGTCTTGTAGCATCTCTTTAAATTCTGCTAACTGTTGTGTTATAGAAAATAGTTGCTGATTGAGTTCAATAATTTGTTTTGAAGGACTAAGTTCAGTGGATATTGCCTCAACCTCTTCTTTCATGGAGGACTCACTACTTAAGTACAGGTGCTGATTTCTAGCAACTGTATCAATGAGCTCTTGAGCCTCTTCAATTCTCTTTCTCATGTGTATAGATCCACCAGCTGAGTGGTCTAGAGACATCTGGGCCTTTTCTGTAAGCCCAAAGTAAAAGATGTCTAACTGCATCCATTCTGAAAATATTTCAGAGGGGCATTTCCTTAGCATCCCTCTGTACCTCTCCCAGGCATTATATAGAGATTCATTATCCTCTTGTTTAAAGCCTTGGATGTCCAGCCTTAGCTGTGTCATCCTTTTTGGAGGGAAATATTGATTTAGGAATTTGTCTGATAACTGTTCCCATGTTCTTATGCTTGCTGTGGGTTGGTTATTTAATCACCTCTTAGCTTGATCTTTTACAGCAAATAGAAACAGTAATAATCTGTAGACATCCTGATCTACTTCCTTATCACGTACTGTGTCAGCAATTTGTAAGAACTGTGCCAGAAACTCATTAGATTCTTCCTGTGGAAGACCAGAATACTGGCAATTTTGCTGCACCATGATAATGAGCTGAGGGTTTAGCTCAAAACTGCTGGCTCTGATGGGGGTATACAGATACTACTCCCATATGAAGCAGTAGTGGGGTTAGCATATGACCTAGAATTCTTCTGGACTGTTCATTTCCACTTAGGTCCATGATGGAGAAAGGGAGATGATGTGGATTGCAAAATAAAAATAGACTAAAAGAAAAATTAAAATATTTTTGTTTTTATTTTATTTATTTAATGGTAATTTAAAATTCTGTATAGAAAAAGTTTTGAAGGATTGGTGAAAGGAATAGAAGTAAAAAGCTTTTAGGAGTGGGTATTAAAAAGTTTAGAAAAATAAATTAATTAATTAAACCAAAAGATTAAAGAAAATAAAGAAAAGAAAATTAAAAACTTTGAATATGGTAAAAGGGTAAATGAAATAAAATTAAAGAAATTAA
>NC_029788.2:29623453-29630873 GCF_000816755.2 Arachis ipaensis
AATTTTATAAAGGGTTTTCAAAAAATATATATAAAAAAAAGAATTGAAAAAGATTTAAAAAAGATAAATTTTAAAATTGAAATTCTAACTTGACTAACAAGAAACTACCAATGTTTAAAAAATTTTTGACTAAGTCAACCTAGGTAATTCGAAAATGATAAGTAATTAAAGGAAAAGATATTTTTTTTTCTAAGTTTAAAGAGAAAAACAATAAAATGACACCAAACTTAGAATTTTTAGATCAAAACAAAGAAAACAAACAAGAAAACTTTGAATGTCAAGATGAACACCAAGAATACTTTGAAGATCAAGATGAACACCAAGAACAAATTTTGGAAATCTTTAAGAAAATAAAAACACAAAGGACACCAAACTTAAAGATTTTTATACTTTGGACACTAATAATTCGAAAATGCACAAGAAAAACAAGAAAAGACACAAAACAAGAAAAACTAAAGACCAAACAAGGAAAATAAACAAGAACAACTTAAAGATCAAGAAAGAACAAGGAACATAAAACTCGAAACAAGATATAAAAAAAGAACATGTAATTCGAAAATTTGAAAGAAAGTAAAAACATGCAATTGACACCAAACTTAAAATATGAAACTAAACTCAAACAAAAGACTCAATTATTAGTTTATTGGTTTTTATCTATTTATATAGAAAATTTTGAAAATAAGAATCTAGAAAAAGGAAAACAAGGATTTTAAGATTTTAACCAAAAACAATAATAGAAGACGCAATTTTAATGACTCTAAACCAAAAAGATAAATTTTTCCTAATCTAAGCAACAAAATAAATCGTTAGTTGTCCAAACTCGAATAATCCCCGGCAACGGCGCCAAAAACTTGGTGCACGAAATTGTGATTCACACTTTTCACAACTCCGCACAACTAACCAGCAAGTGCACTGGGTCGTCCAAGTAATACCTTACGTGAGTAAGGGTCGATCCCACGGAGATTGTCGGCTTGAAGCAAGCTATGGTTATCTTGTAAATCTTAGTCAGGAGATTAATGATAAGAATGATTTTGTTTATGAAAAGTAAATAATATGAAATAAATGGTACTTGTAATTCAGTGATGAGGAACAGGTTGAGGTTCCGGAGATGCTCTGTCATCTGAATCTCTGCTTTTCTACTGTCTTCTTCTCCAAACACACATGGTTTCCTTCAATGGCAAGATGTATGATCCTCTCAGATGAAAACTACCAAGTACGATCTCTGCACGGCTAATCAAATGTCGGATTTCTCGTCTCAGATGAAAAATACCATGTACAGCTACCGCACGGCTAATCATATGTCGGTTCTCACTAGCGTCAGAATAGGACCCTTATCCTTTTGGACACTGTCACTGCGCCCAACATTCGTGAGTTTAAAGCTCGTCACAGTCATCCCTTCCTAGATCCTACTCGGAATACCACAGATAAGGTTTAGACTTTTCGGATCCTAGGAATGCTGCCAATTGGTTCTAGCCTCTACCACGAAGGTTCTGATTTCACGGACTCGGTCCGTGGATCAGAAACCTAAGAGATACGCACTCAAGATGTCACCCAATGAATACATTGAGCTCAGATAGAACGGAAGTGGTTTTCAGGCACGCGTTCATAGAATTGAGAATAATGATGAGTGTCAGGGATCATATCATTCTCTAGATTGAAGTACGAGTGAGTATCTTAGAATAGAATCAAACATGATTGAATAGAAAACAGTAGTAATTGCATTAATCCATTGAAACACAGTAGAGCTCCTCACCCCCACCTATGGGATTTAGAGACTCATACCATAGAAGATAAAATATGAAGTGTAAAATTTCATAAGGTACAAAATGAATCTCTAAAAGTAGTTTTTATACTAAACTAGTAACTTAGGTTTACAGAAAATGAGTAACTAAGTGCAGATAGTGTAGAAATCCACTTTTGGGACCCATTTAGTGAGTGTTTGGGCTGAGCTTTCAAGCTTTCACGTGCATATACCTCAAGTTGGAGTTAAACGCCACCCTGGGTGCCAAAATGGGCATTTAACGCAAAGAATTATGCCAGTTCTGGCGTTTTACGCCAGAAAGTTTTTGGCTGGATTTTAACGCCAGTTTGGGCCATCAAATCTTGGAAAAAGTATGAACTGTTATATATTTCTGAAAAGCCCAAGATGTCTACTTTCTAACGCAATTGAAAGCGCACAAATTGGGCTTCTGTAGCTCCAGAAAATCCACTTCGAGTGCAGGAGGGTCAGAATCCAACAGCATCTGTAGTCCTTTCTCAGCCTCTGAATCAGATTTTTGCTCAGGTCCCTCAATTTCAGCCAGAAAATACCTGAAATTATAGAAAAATACACAAACTCATATTAAAGTCCAGAAATGTGATTTTTGCATAAAAACTAATAAAAATATAATAAAAAATAACTAAAACATTCTAAAAACTATGTAAAAATAATGCCAAAAAGGGTATAAATTATCCGCTCATCAGTAGTTGACAAAACCCACTCAATTCAGTCCAAAATATATCATAAAATAGTGGTGTATCAATCCACACAATCTACAACCCCTGTTGTCTTGCTGTAAAATATGACATCATTCCGTCGTAGCCAAATAATCCATATTATTGATAAGAACCCAACTAGCCAATACTTGTGTAGCTTATTTCTCATCGGCATGGATCTCCAACTCTCAAAGTGATCTTTCAAAGTACCAGGAGAAGTCCACGCCTGTCCAAACGCCAAGATCCATGCACACCACACCTGCTAAGAGAACTCACAAGTAACAAATAAGTGTTGTATATTTTCAACATCTTTCTTATCCAACACACACAAATTATCATTTTGTTGTAGGATTCTCAGTTTACCTAGCCGATCCTTTGTGTTGACCCTGCCTACCAGGACAAACCAATCAAACAACTTGATCCGAGGTAGAATTAAACCTTTCCAAATTTCCTTTGTGAATCTGTAGCTCAGAAACTCCTCATCCAAGGTCTCTTCCGGCAAAACCTGCACAAATGAGTTAGTAGAATAAACTCCTTCCTTGTCAAATTTCTATACCACTCTATCTTGCACATTTGCTATTAATCTAACAGATTGTAAGACATAAAACAGTTGGTTCAATGTATTGGTCTCCCATTGGCATAGTTCCCTCCTCCATTAGAAGTGGCAAACCCACTCTATCCCATTCCAGAACCTGCAATCCTCAATTAATTATCCTTTTTTGGTTTGAAATCAAGAAGAGTCTTGGAAAGGAGTCTTTTAGCTTTTTCACTTGGAGCCATGTATCCTCCCAGAATCTGGTAGATCTACCACCTCCTACTTCCATGGCAAGGACATTAATCATCTTCTGCCTGACATGTTGCTCCTTTATTTGTACTTGACATATGTCTCTCTACGGGCCCCCTCTCTTTGGTAATGCCTGAGTTGACAACAAGTGATTCAGGTTCAAGCTATTACAAGAGTACACAATCTTCTTCCATAAAGGACAGTCCTTCTTTGAGAATCGCTACCACCATTTAAATAGTAAAGCAGTATTACGGACCACTGGATCACCCACCCCCAATCCTCCTAGCTTCTTTGGTGCCTAGACCGTCTCCCACTTCACGAGAGCCATACCAGGTCATCCGTCATTCTTCCCCTAAAAGAACCTCCTCTGCAAGGAGATGATTCTTTGTGCAGCCGCATTTGGCATCTTATACAAGTTCAAGTAATAAATAGGTAGCTGTTGATCACCGACTTAATGAGCACCAGCTTACCAGCCTTACTAAGAACCTTTGCTTTCCACAAGCTCAATTTCTCCTCCACCTTATCTAAAACCGGCTTCCAAGTTTTTACCAACCGTAGATTTGCTCCTAGGTAAATGCCAAGATACCTCACCGGTAGGGCTGCCTCTTGGCACCTCAGTAGCTGACACATCCGGCTAACCCACTCCTATCTGCAGTTTGTTGGTATCAAATTGGACTTCTCGAAGTTAATGCTCAAGGCAGACATCATTTCAAAGCACCTCAGAAGTCTCTTATAGTTTCTCACTAACTCCTCCTCCAACGGACAGAATAATATAGTGTCATTAGCAAATTGTAAGTGTGACAACTCTATATTATCCCTCCTTACTGCCTCCCCGATCATCCTGTTAAGAACATCCACTACCAGAACAAACAAAAACGGCGATAACGGATCACCTTGCCATAGCCCCCTCTCCATTTTGAATGGTTTCAATGGTGACCCATTAACTAGAATAGAAATAGATGCCGATCTACACTCCCTAACCCATGCCTTCCATGTTCTACCAAAGCCCATCTTCTCTAATACAGTATCAACAAAGCACTATTTAACTCTATTATAGGCTTTTTGGAAGTCTAGTTTGATAATCACTGATGCCTTCTTTTTCAGTTTCAACCATTGCACAGTTTCACATGCAATTAAAGGTTCATCATGTATCTTCTTTCCCTTCACAAAGGGACTCTGTGATTCTCCAACTAAACCTGGCATTACACTTCTCATTCTTCGTGTCAACAATTTAGAGATAATTTTATATACACATCTAACCATGCTGATAGGTCTGAGATCTTTAATCTCCTTAGCCCCAATAAATTTCAGTGCCAACGCTAACCATGTGACATTAGAGCCTGTTGGAAATCTTTCCATCTCAAAAAAAGTCATCACATATGTAGTGAATTCTGTTCCTATCTCGTTCCAACACTTTTTTATAAAATTCATGTTGTACCCATCGCTCCCTAGAGCCTTAGAAGATTCACATTTCCAAATAGTCTCTTTCATCTCCTCTACTGATAGTAGCACCTCTAGGCTTCCGCTTCCTCCCTCTCTAATCGATTAACTAATCCATCCCTAAAGCTCACACTTAGAGAACCTTCTTGGTGGTACAGACGTTTATAAAAGTCCCAAACGGCAACTTTGATCCTTGCTTGTTTCCTCACTAACCTCCCATTAATCACCAAAGACTCAATCTGGTTATTCCTTCTTCTTGCCGAAAGAATATTGTGGAAGTATCTTGTGTTCCTATCCATCTCATTAGCATGCCGAGATCTAGACATTTGCTTCTAGTGAACATCCTATCTCACATATCACTTTTCACAGCACCTCACTAACGCCCTTCTCCTTGCCTCCATTATATCATCATAATGTCCACTGTTAACCATATCATCCACCTTCTTTATTTCTTCCTCAAACCTCTTTAATCTTTCAGTCATATCCCCAAAATGCTGCTTATGCCATCTGCGTAGTGGTACTGATAGTGCTTTCATCTTCTCTAAGAATTGTATGTCGCCTAATTCCCTCCGTTCTTTCTTCACCATTCTCAAAAACCCTTCATGTATGAACCACGAGTCCAAACTTCAGAATGGTCTTGGGCCATCAAATCTCCTGTTGTTTTCCATGATCAAAAGGCAGTGATTCGATAAACCTCTTGGACTTCCCCTCAGACGCGTCTCCAGGTACACATCAAGCCACCCCAAAGAAACTAGGCTCCTATCAATGCAAGTCTATGACTGTCCCCTAAACCACGTATACTTACGATCATTTAGCGCTAAATCAATCAACTCCATGTCATTTATCAATGTTATAAAATCTTTCGCAAACATTGATAAACTAGTCGCTCCTTTTCTTTCTTCCAAATGCAAAATTTCATTAAAATCCCCCAAATAACAGAAAGGCACCTGACACAGTCCTGCAATATAACTCAATTCTTTCCACATAGAAATCTTCTTAGCTCTCGCATGTGGTCCATACACTAAACAAATAGCACAATGAAAATTATCTTTTACCACAACCTCTTCTACACACATCCATCTATCCCCTTTATAGCAGTTAGTCAGTTTAAAAACCATTTTATCCCATATTAACAATAACCTTCTAGAAGCCCCAATTGAATTTACAAACTCCTAACACGCTCTATTACTTCTCCAGATACGAACTACATCAAATTTAGTCACCATCTCCTTCTTTGTTTCTACCAAACCCAACATTTCCAACCTAAACTTACTTTTAAAATTCTGTAGCATACTAAAAGTAAGCATATATATGTTAAAACAACTCTATTTTTGTTGTATAAATATAGTTATCTAACATAATTTTTATTTATTTACATAAAACCCATGATTTGAGGTGCACAACAAGATCCATATCTAAAATATTTAGCAAGATGACCGATGAAAAGAAAGTTATCATCGAAGAATTGGGTTTTGGTGCGATGAAACATATCCCAGTATTAAACTGACCCATAAACTTCTGAGAGAATCAATATCGCCCATGACAAGATATGGGATGCCTTTTAGCTTGAATGCATTCGATAAAAATCCCTTTTGTTATCTATTCTATCAATAAAATTTCGATATTCTTTTTACATTAGTTTTGTGTTACTAAAATATTTTTGCTGCTATTATAGGAGATTATTTTTCGGACAAAATTGTCTATAAAAAAATCAATGAAGAGCAGAAGAATATTGTTGAAAGTTTCAAAAGCTCTTCTTTGTCACTTTGACAAAGTCTTTGATTGACCTAAGTGTGGAAAGACTGAAAAATCAACTCAAATTTAAGAGGACATTCATCCTCTTCATCCAAAAGTGCTTCTTATTGCCAACAACAATAAGCAAAATTTTTCCGGTTCACATGCCTCCCATTCTTCATGTGGACAACATACAAGAATGGAATTAAACTGCTCATGCACTCAACTTCCTGATCAAAAGAATCAGAGGGCAAAAATTGCAAAATAAATTTGTAGTAGATGGCTGTCTCTTTGCGCTTACAATCATATATTTTCATAAATCCACATACATGAATAGACCGGCGGATAAAATTCCTGGACCACTGTGGGTGGAAACATTAGACAAGGGAGAGCTCGTTAAAAGGGTAAAATGTGAGGCGAATGATGAAATGGTAACTTAACAAAAATTATTCCCTTAAATTTCGGTGCATTTGTTTAAAATATACTCTGCTAATTAAATAATTTTTTGTTTTAGGGCCTCAAAAGAAGAGCAGAACTAAGAGGACAATCAAAAGAAAGGGAAAAAGAAGGAAAAAATAAGCAACAAAAAAAAGACCTTATATTGGACCATCTTTAGAAAGTGAAAGTGTTTCTGAGAATGAGTCTGATTCTGAATATGATTTGGAGGAGACACTAAAAAGAAGAAAACAACCTGTAAGATTGGCAAAGACGTAAGTGTTACTTTTCGGTATCTTTTGTAAATAATTATTCTATTTATTTATATCATGTGTTTGTACTTTTTCAAGATGGAATCTAAAAAGAGAAAGCATATTATTGTGGATTCATCTTTTCAAATAGAGACTGAATTAGATGATGATTAAGATACTATTATTGTAATGCTATGTTCTATTTTTTCATCAATTTTTTTTATAAATAGAATTTTTTGTATGTATTGTCAAAAGCAAAAAAATTGAGAAAAAAACAGAAAGAAGGTTGAAGAAAAAAAAA
>NC_029788.2:29631105-29644138 GCF_000816755.2 Arachis ipaensis
TAGGAGAGTATGTATTAATTTTCGATATTTTTTAAATATTTCTTATGGTTATTTTCCTCATGATTCTTTTCTTTTCCAATATACAGGCAAAAACCAAAGATATTTCAAAAAAGGCAACACCCCTGGAAAAGAAAAAGCTTGTTCGCCCTGAACAACTAAAAAGTGGGCACGACTTGACAGAAGCTCACTATTAGTCTTCACAAACGTAAGATTCGATACCTTATGTTGTTTCTTTGCTAAATTTTTTTAAAAGCTAATGTAATTTCTCTAGTTTTACTAAATAATATTTATTTTGTCCTTAGAGTACCGCTTGTAAATCTGTCGAGTGAAAAATGATCCTGTGTTTCAAACATAGTTAAGCTTTCAAGGGTCCGTTAATGCACCAAGTGATCTAATATAATGTCTCTTTGTCTTATTATTTCTTTATTTCTTGTACTACAATAATGTTCTTTTTAATTTGATATCTCTTTTTAGAAAAAATTCCTCTAAGATTATTCTCAAGAAAAAAAGCATGAAAAAAAGAAAAAAAAGAGTTTGCAGCTTGCAACTATGTAAGTTTACTTACAGCAAAAATTTGTTATTGTTCAATGATTGAGGTGCTTTTTGACATGATTTTGGTACATTTTAAGTTCAACGTATAAGAAGACACAGTGGATGATGCCAACCCTATTCAGAAAGATATCTTGATTAAACAAACAATAGTAGAGAAAGAATTCCATCTGCAGAAAATGATGAAAGATTCACCAATATCTAAAAGGTGAGTAAAGTATTAAACTATATTATTGACTTAATTTTATTTCATTTATTTTTGTTGATTTAAATGACATTGGATTTATTTAGTATGAGTTGTACAACTATTAATCTTGGGACTAACCACGAAGATCAAATACTTGTGCTGCGAAAACATTCTCAATCTAAACCACGAAATATGTGAGTTTCCAATTTATTTTTCTTTCTCAATCATTGAGTTAATGAATTGCACCAAAAATTGTTAATGTTTACTGCGTATTAATTTCTTTATTGTTTTCCTTCATTAGAGTGCCACTACGAGCAATTGTTCCTTCAACAGAAACCTCTGTCTTCAGCCCTCCACATACTAAACAAAAACCTGATGTGCAGTTTTCAACACAAGAATCTCTACCACAAGAACCAGTTAATGTGTAAGTTCTAGTTAAATTCCTCTTCGGTGCATAATTTGTTTTGTTTCTTTCTTAAACAATTTTATATCTCATTTTGCAGCCCTCTACAACCACATTAAGAAGCTCCTGAGGTAGCTCTCACAAAGGAAACTCAGCATAAAGTTCCTCTTAAAACATAAGTTCTAATTAATAAATTTCTTTTATTATAGTTTCGGAGCATTCTTAAACTATTTGATGTGTCATCCTGCAGTACTCTACCGGCTCAAGATCATAAAACTAGCTTGTTGATTGTTGCTAATGCTGCATTAAATGATGATTTTGGTACATCATTTTTTGACCTTGGCATTAGTCAATCAAGTAATGAAGCTACACTCACCCAAAAGGATCAACTACCAACCAACAGTGGAAAATTTCAAGAAATTAGAAGCCAATATAACCCACTATTGGTTGAAGAGTTGGAAGATTTTGATTGAGGTTATGGATGCTGGGGTTGCATTAGCTTTCAAATATGCTAAGGAGACAAGTCCACAACCAGTTGTGCAGCTAAATCTGAGCTTCCTTAAAAAGTTCAAGACTCCGATTAAGAAAAAGGAAATTACAGAAGAGCTTAAAAAAATACTATTATTGGGCAACAACTATCAAGACTTATAAGGATGACAACAACAATGAATGGAAAGTTATATTCAAATAGAACCTTGAAGTTTGAATTGGTGGAAAATAGATTTCACTTGGCAACCTTAAGACTACAAGAATATATAGAAAATGTGATCATTTCTTCTTCCATAACATTAATGATTTTCTTATGAGTTATCGTGTCATATATGTAATAAATTTGGGTTGTTTGCTTTTTTCATAGGTGATTTCCATAGTATGTCAAATTTTTAACAAGAAAAATGTAAAAGATTTGAAGAACTCTTATACTGCATCCCATCGGATATTGTGGTAAGCTCTGCTACCATTAAACTTTAACCTCAATGTTGGTGCATTTCATAAATATATTGTGTTAAAGGTGATTATTTTGGTGCAAAATAATATGTTGAAGAAGTTTAAGGACAAGTACATTGATCCAGCAACTAAGAAGACCTACAGCGTCAATGTATATAAGGAATACCTCCCTTTTCTACACAAGAATAAGCTAGCATCCCATCTATTTTTAAGTTTTTATTTCTAAAACTTCTTAAATAATTATTTCATTCAATTTCATTTAGACTAAAAAATTATCCTATTTGTCCAAACTTCAGCTATTTACTCCAATTTGCCATAGTGGACATTGGTCGTTGTGGATTACGGATGTGAAAAAGAAAAGAATTTATGTGCTCGACCCCATCCACAAAGAATCTTCTAATGAAGATAGCACAAAAATGAATAAATTTGTTGTAAGTTGTTTATTATTTTCTTTATTAATTTTTTTATTTGTGTGCTTATTTTGAACTTAGCTTGCATGTTGTAATCATTAATTAATTTCAATACAATTCTTTGTCAAATAAAGTGCACTTGTTTTTTTATCACTTTTTCTAATCCAAAATTGACTGTACTACTTTTTATGATTGATTTTCTGTGGTTTTCAGAGCTTGATGATATCAGAATTGGTGATTTTTTTTCTGGAGAAAAACCTTTGGTAGACAATCTAGAGGGTATTAAAGTGCCATATATTACCATTAGTGGTCAATAAACAAGGTATTGATCTTCCTATTATTCTTTTCTATTGTAGTATTATTTCTATTAATGTCATGTTAAATTTGTTTTACTGTGTTGTTTAATTTTTGTTTATCAGCTGGGACTGTGGAATATATGTAATGAAATGGCTGGAGATAATCGATCCGAATAAGATAAAAAAAAAAGAGAAATATATATGCATGGAAAAATTGGAAACAGGTAAGTAACAATAAATGTGGTTGGTTTTTCTACTTCTAAATTAACACAGATTAATAAATTTGATTCAATTATAGAAAGAAGTTAATGGTTTCAGGTGAGAATATGCTTCGATTGTTCTCTTTGACGAAATAAATCAATTAAGAGATAAAGTAATTTCTGAATCTGAAGCCATAAGACTCTCAAAACCTTCTGTTGCCTTGTCAAGTCCTTTTTGTAAATTTTCATCAAGAGATATTGATAATAGATAGTTTGAATGTTATAAATTATTATGAATTTTTACAATGGTTGAGTACTGAATGTGTGTGTACTGTATAGTTAAAATAATCACATACTTTGCATCTTTGTAAATATTCGATCCAAGCTTTTGATAAATTCTTTTGCCATATTAAATATCTATGGAATTGTCTGTACTATTTTGAAATCCTGTTAATCCTAATGAATCTAGGTTCAAATAATTGCATAAAAGAACATTATTAGAATTGCACCGAAAATGCTTAGATGGAACACCAAAAATTGTTCAAATAAACATAGAGAATGCTTACAATTTTTTTTGTAAATTTTCATTAGCAGATATAGAAAGTGTATAGGTTAAATGTTGTAAATTGTTAAGACTTTCTATACTAGTTAAATATTGAATTGTCTGTGTACTGTATATTTAAAACAAATACATCCTTTGCATCTTTGTAAATATTTATTACAAAGCTTTTGATAGATTTTTATGAACTTGTCTTTACTGTATTAAAATTCTATTTGAATGAATGAATGAATTGCACCGAAATGCTTACAACAAAACACCAAAACTAAATCAACTAAATACTGACAACTCTATCTTATTGCATTGAATCTCTAAAAAGTTCAACTAACTCGTGAGAATTGGTGTCGATCTAGAATTTCACAAAATAGAATCTGGTTGCAAGTAGAGGCCAAATCAACAAATAACTCCCACAACCAAAGTTTGATTTTTCAAATTCAAACATTAAACCGAGAGTAATTAAACCTCGGGTTGTTCTCCCTAGGAATGCAAATCGATGTTTCACACTTTCAGTTGTAAGAAAAAAGGGGTTTTGCAATCAAGAAATGAAAGATTAAAAGAACTAAGAAATGATCAAAATTAAAATTAATGTAAGTAAAGAGGAAACAAGGTCAAAACTAGTGAAAATGCTATAAATGCATGAAAGAGCCTTGACTTGGGAATGAGAATCCAAGGAATCCTATCATCGCCATAACCACAACTATGATAATTATAATGAGTCAATCTCGCTTAGTTAACCCCTAACATCAAGGAGTAGGTCAAGCAAGCATAATTGACCTTAATCCATAAGTCCTAGGTAACTTACCAAATTAATTGGTAAAAAGCTAGCGTCAATGGAAACAAGAGTCAACTAACTACCCAAGAATTACCACTAAATGTCAGACATCATGACTCTAGTATCCTAAGAACTCAAATCCCAAGCTAAGGTGTGAAAATATACTCAAAATCCATAATTGGCATTTTCACAAACACCTTGTAGGCTTAAAAATAAAACATGGTAAATTGCAAAAGATAATAAAAACTATAACCAAAATATTCACAATATCAACAATATAAACTCAATCAAGCATATATAAATCATAAAAGACTAAATTCATCAATCAAAACTTCAAGAACTTAAAATTGCAAGTATTAACAAAGTACTTGAACCATAAGAAAATAAAAGTAAAGGGAATGTAATTAAAAGAAAATTAAGGAGTACTTACAAAAGAGTTTATCAACCCAAGATGAAAACTTGAAACTATAAAATACTACAATGGAAATGGAAAATGAAATAAAACCCTAAGAGAGCATTCTAACTACACTACTCCTACTCCTAAAATTATGGAAAATTGTGTCTAAGTCCTAATGAAAGCTTCCTACTAACTAATGCTTCATATGTCTTCATTTCCTTTGATATAACACTCCCAAAGGCTTCAGCAACTCCAAAAATTGGGCCAAAAGAGCCCCAAAATCGCGAGCCACGTGCTTCATTAATGAATCCACGTGCAGGAACCTGTGCGTATGCACATAAATGTTCACTTGTGCGTACGCACAGAGGGTTGTGCGTACGCACACCAGCCGTTTCCTCCTTGTGCACACGCACACTTGCTTGTGCGCACGCACACTTGATTGTACGTGTTTTTCCTTGTTTTCTTCATGTATTCTCCCTTGTACATGCTTTCTTCCACTTTTGCCTAGCCAATCTTGCCTATTTGACCTGAAATCACTCAACAAACATATCATGGCATTGAGTGGCATAAAAGTGGGATTGAATTGCTCAATTTAAGTACAAAAGTGCATATTTTCATATTTAGGTTCAATTAAGGGAGAAAACACAAAAGTATGCTATTTAAGTGAATAAGTGTGAGTTTATGTGATGAAATCTATCTAATTCAAGCCAAAATTCATCATTAATTATGGACTCATCATTGCACAAGGTATCCTAGTATGAAAATCTACAGCATCAAATTCTCTCTCTTTTTGCTCTCTACTTTCTAGACAATTATCGTATTGTTTTACAAATTGGATCAATGAGCTATTGCGTGTCATAAACTTGTTAAAATGCATGCATGCTCTCGCTCTTTTATGTGCTTCTCATCCCAGCCTAAAAGTGGTGATCAAGATAAATTGGGATCCATAAATGACGATCTTCAAAAAGCTCTAAAAATGATAAGATACGTAAATCAGAATCTGAATGCACCAAAACATATACCATTTTGCACCTTTATTACAGAAGCAAAACACAAAAATATCCAATTAATTATAACAAAGCCATACTTACTTGAAAGTCACTTATTATCTCCAACACCATACTTCATAAGAAAATCATTCCAATTTCTATCAAATGCATCTTTTGTGAAAGAATTCCAAACAACATGACTCATCTCTTGTTCTATTTCTTCATGTCTCTTGTAGCAATTTAATTTCTGTGAAATCTTCTTTATAATATGTGATGCGTGGCATCTTTTCTATCTTTTCCTAGTGAATTTGCATTTGAATTGTTAAGTTTAATCAAAATTTAAATATCTTTTAGCCACTATGGATGCTGCTTTGAGTTGTATGCAATTTTGTTTATTTCATGTAGTATTCGGATGAATTTGATGGAGTTTCTGTAGAAAAAGAGAAGAAAGTGACTGATGTTGTCAACTCTGACCTTATGGCACTCCAAAGGGAATACCTTGAGCTATAGAGGTCCAATTGACGTGATTCTAGTGGCATTGGAAAGCTAACTTTTAGAGCTTTCCAAAGATGTATAATAGTGTACACTTCTTTTCCAGCACACTCGGCCTTGGTGGCGCCTAACTTGGGATTCTCCAAGTTAGGAACCAAAGGAAGACTTTCACGTTGAGTTTCATGCTGCATAGGTGGCGCCTAACTTGGCTTTTCCCAAGTTAGGCATCAAGACAAAGGAAAGTGCCTCCAAGCCTTGCTGCCCCCTTCACGCCTAACTTCACAATTATGACACCGAGTGGTCCCCATTCGCTCCTCAAGGCCTGCACGAGATATTAATTGATTTTTGATTAAACTTTTTTTTTATTTATAAATAGGAAAAGATATTATTTAGTTTTAGAAAATATATTTTACATTAATTAGGATTAGATATAAAAGAGAAAAAGAATCAGCCCTTCGGGCTCTTCTCTTCGCTCTTTGGTGCGGTATTTTACAACCACACTTACTAACCGGCAAGTGCACCGGGTCGTACCAAGTAATACCTTACGTGAGTAAGGGTCGATCCCATGAGGATTGATGGATTAAGCAACAATAATGTTTGATAGGATTAGTTAGACAAACAGAAAAGAGTATTTGAATATTCAATCGTGCAGAAATTAAAATAGTAAAGTAAATAAATTGGGAAGAAAATATGGAGAAAATAGTTAAGGCTTCAGAGTTATCTATTTTTCCTGATTAATTTTTCTTACTAACTATTTTAATCATGTAGGATTTAATTTATGGCAACTATATGTGACTAGACCCTAATTCCTTAGACCTTTCTAGTCTCCTCTAAAATTCATCAACAGCCAATTTCTTGGTCAATTAATTCCAATTAGAGGGTGATAATCAATTTCTAGTTTATATGCCACAAAAACTCTAATTACCCAAAAATAAAAAGATTATATGTCACGTATCCCATTAAATCCAAATAATTAAAATTTAGGAGAAATTATTTTCAAACTGTTGTTCAAGTAAAGAGCTTTTCCAAGTTTTACAGGAACTCAAATAGAAAGAGGGTCATACTTCCGTTCCACCCAAATTCATAAAATAAAGAGCGAAAACAATTCTTAAATTATAAATCCATACATAAATTAAAGTAGAAAAAGCAATAAAATCAATCCATACAAATAGATAGAGCTCCTAACCTTAACAGTGGAGGTTTAGTTGCTCATAGAAAAGAGAGAAAATTAGGATTGTCAATTATGTTCCCCTGATGGGATGAGGTGAAATCTCCCCCAGGACCTCTCTACCAAGGAAGGAAAGCTTCCTCCTTTTATAACTAATCCTAATAAATTTAAAATCTAATATCTAAAACTAAAAATTAAAATAATATCTTTTCCTAGAATTAAAATTTGAATTAATTTAAATAATCAAATCTTCAATGGATGGATGGGGACCACTTGAATTGTCCATGCTGCAGCTTCTAATCTGTGTTTTCTGAGCTGGAAACAGGGTCAAAATAGCCCAGAAATCGCCCCTAGCGTTTTCTGTCAATTCTGCAGATCGCTCATGTGACGCGTCCGCGTCGTCCATGCGTTCGCGTCATTTGTGCAGATTCCAGTCCACGCGTTCGCGTCAGGCACGCGATCGCGTCATTGCGATTTCCTCTATTCCGCGCGGTCGCGTGAGCCATGCGTCCGCGTCGGTATTCGCTGGTCATCTCCTTGGCTTCTTCTCTTTCTCTGCAGAAACTTCATCAAATCCATTCGAATGCTACCTAAAATAAATAAAATTGCACAAAACTCAAAATAGCATCCATAGTGGCTAAAATATAATTAATTCTTAATTAAATTCAACAATTTAGATGCAAATTCACTAGGAAAAGATAGACAAGATGCTCACGCATCACTCTTACCTCATTCCGCACTTTACAGTTTTTCAGAATCCTTATTTTCTATCTAAACCATGAACAACTAATCCTCCACTGTTAAGGTTAGGAGCTCTGTCTATTCTATGGATTATAATACTATTACTGTTCTATTTTAATTCATGTATTGATTTCACATTCAAGAATTGTTTTCGTTCTTCATCTTATGAATCTGGGTAGAACGGAAGTATGACCCTTATTCTATTTGAGTTCTTGTAAAACTTGGAAAAGTTCTTTATCTAAACAACAGCTTGAAAACATATTCTCCTAAATCACTAATTATCTGGACTTAACGGGATACGTGACATATAATCCTCTTATATTTAGATAACTAGGGTTTCTGTGGCACATAAACTAGTTTTGAACTTAACCCTCTAATTGGAATCAAGTGACTAAGGAATTTGTGGTTGATGAAGGTTAAAGGAGACTAAAAAGGTCTAAGGAATTAGGGTTTAGTCACATATAGTTTGCCATGAATTTAATCTTGCATGATTAAGATAGTTGGTAAGAAAAGTTAATCCGGAAAATAAATATCTCTGAAACTTAACTGTTTTACTCATATATTTCACAACCCATTTACTGCTTGCTTTCTGATATTCTAAATTCATTGTTAATGCTAGTTGCCGGGGATTGACTGTGATTGACAACTACTAGTTGTTTGGATGCTTAGATTAGGCATTTTATCCTTAATTTTATTTAGTTTTACTCCTTAATTTTCGAAAATTTATGCTACTATTTTTTCTTAATTTCTGAAATTAAGTTTGGTGTTACCTAGTTAATTTTATTTTAATTTTCTTGTTCATTTTTTTATTAAATTTCGAAATTTCTAGCTTAATTTTTATTACAATTTTCGAAAATTTCTTGTTTTAATTGTTTAGTATTTTATTTTATTTCTTTACACAGGTTACCTCACTGGGAATTCTCTACACTCTGACGTAGAGACTCCCACTTTTCTTATTTTCTGTTTGTTTATGAGCAGGAACAGAGACAAGGAACCTCTTACAGATTTTGATCCTGAACTTGAAAGGACTTTGAGGCGGCGCTTGCAACAAGCTAGACTTTACAAGGCTAGTGAAAATCTAAGTGAGACCGTTAAAAAGGAAGCCGCAGAGTCCACTATGGATCATAATCGTGTTGTTAATGCCAATGTGGCAAATCTGAATGAGAATGAACAACCTAGAAGAGTACTTGGCTCATACACTGCTCCCAATCCAGACCTCTATAGGAATAACATTGTGGTGCCTCCTATAGCTGCAAACAACTTTGAGCTGAAGCCTCAGTTAGTCACTCTGGTGCAGCAGAATTGTCAGTATTATAGACTCCCGCAGGAAGATCTAAACCAATTTATTTCTAATTTCCTGCGGATTTGTGATACTGTGAAAACGAATGGAGTGAATCCTGAGGTTTACAAGCTCATGCTCTTTCCATTTGTTGTGAGGGATAGAGAAGCTATGGCTAGGTTCTCAACCTAAGGAGAGCCTAAACACTTGGGATAAAGTAGTTACTATATTTTTGGTGAAATTCTTCCCACCACAGAAGCTTACTAAGCTAAGGGTGGAGGTTCAGACCTTCAGGCAGAGAGATGGTGAGACCCTCTATGAAGCCTGGGAGAGGTACAAGCTGCTGACCAGGCAATGCCCCCCGACATGTTTTCTAAATGGACTTAGCTGGAGATCTTTTATGAGGGCCTCTGTGAAATGTCCAAAATGTATTTAGATAATTCTGCAGATGGTTCATTGTACATGAAGAAGACGCCTGAAGAGACTACTGAGCTTATTGAATTGGTTGCTAACAACCAATATCTTTACTCCTCTAACAGGAATCTTGTGAACTCTGGGACTCCTCAGAAGAAATGTGTTTTAGAAGTAGAGATCTTGGATGCTATTCTTGCTCAAAATAAGGTTATGTCTAAAAAGATTAATATGCTTACTCAACACTTGAGTGGGATGCAGGTTTCAGCTGTTAATGCTCAAAATGCCCCCTCAAAAGGCTCCTTATGACATGACTGGTAGCTTCATGCAAGGTGAGAATTATGATTATGCTCAATTTCCTTCTGAACAGGTTAACTACATGAGGAATGCTCCTAGAAACCCCAATAATGATCCATATTCCAAGACCTTTAATCAGGGATAGAGAAATCACCCAAATTTTGGGTGGAGAGAGAAACCTCAGAAGCCATAGAATTTTAATAATAATTCTCAGTACGGTTTTCAACTGAATAATTTTAATAACCGCCAGTTTTAGTCCTTTCAACAACAACCACCTCAGCAAGCAAATTCTCAACTACAGAAGAACACTGATTTGGAAGCACTACTGGCAAGTTTTATGCAGGAGACTAGAGCTTCACTCAGAAACTTGAAAGTGCAAGTAGGCCAGTTAAGTAAGTAAGTACCTGAGAGGCCTCCAAATACCCTTCCTAGTGATACAATGGTTAATCTAAGAGAAGACTGCAAGGCTATTCAATTGAGAAGTGGTAAAGTGGCTAATTCTGAGACCAAGGTCAATGAGGAGCTAGTTGAAAAAGAAGCTTCAGAGGAGAAGAAAGAGGAGGTGGAACACGTCTGATAAACCACTATTTTATGGTTTATATTGTGTTTAATTGTGTGGTTTTATCATGATCCTTACCCACTTATTCATTAAATTAGCATGAAATTATAATTCCTTCCTGAATTTATAACATGTTTGAAAACTGCTTCCTAGAGACTTTAATTATGTATTTTTTTAATTCTCCTTTATTCCATTCGATGCCGTGATCTGTGTGTTGAGTGTTTCAGACTTTATAGGGCATGAATGAGTTGGAGATTGGAAAGAAAGCTAGCAAAAATAGAAGGAACACAAGAATTTGAGGAGATAACCAGCGAGAAGTGACGCGGTCGCATAGCTCACACAACCGCGCGAAGGAGAGCAAATCGCAGTGACGCGGCCGCATGGCTCACGCGGCCGCACAGATTGGAAAAGCTCAGGCGTCGCGGTAGCATGGACGATGCGAACGCGTGGCAAGGAAAAGCGCGAATGACGCGTCCGCATAAATGACGCGATCGCTTGACATGTGCGATCTGCATAATCTGCAGAATTCACTGGGGGCGATTTTGGACCTTATTTCGACCCAGTTGCGGCCCGGAACAGCATACTAGAGCCAGAGAATATGAAGAAACAAAGAACAACATTCATTCTACACAGTTTTGAGTTTTAGATCTAGTTTTACTCCCTTAGGTTTCTTTCTCTAGGTTTTAGAATTTTAATTTTCAATTGATCTTAGCATTGGAACATTGAGAAGAGTTATTTCCTCATCAAGACTTCGTCATTCTAGTTCGTTCTCTTAACTTGGTTTTATTTTTCCATGTTCTCCGCCTTGTTCAATTTTGTCATTTGAATACTTTTATGATTATTTAATACAAGGATTAATTCTTCCATTTTAATTTATTTTCCATTCCAATAATCATGTCTTCTTTTAATTCCCTTTCATGTGTTATGGATTTATTATTTACAATGAGTGAGTAGTTCCCTCACTTGATGGGGAGTTGATTGAAAGGAACTCTTGAGTTGGAAGGATTGAAAGAAAATTTGTAATTGGGTTAACTGTTGGATTGTTATCTAATCACTAACACCAATCCCTTTGAACTAAGTGGATTGCAACTCGTGAATAGATCTAGCATTCCAACTTGTTTGACTTTCCTTTACCTAGTAAAGGATAACTAAACAGAACAACCATTAATTATAAATTAATCTTGAGATCATTCCATCAATAATAGAGATTCCAACTAATCAACTTCCAGTCAAGGCTTTTATTCATATTATTTGGATTTTCTCAATTTAATTTTCCACCTACTTAACTCAACTTCTTGGACATCTGATTAATAAAATAGCACACTTTTCTGCAACTCGTTGGGAGACGACCTGGGACTTAAACTCCCATTAATTTTTAATTTAAACTCTCTGTGACATATTTCTAAATTGATAGGCAGATTTTCGGTGAGTTAAGAGCTATACTTGTAACGTAACTATTTTAATAATTTTTAACTCACCAACTTCTGTGCTTCATCAATTTTTGGCGCCGTTGCCGGGGAGTTGCAATAGAGTGCTAAAGTTATTAATTAGAATTTATTTATTTACATTTTATTTTATTTTGCTACTATGAGCTACATGTTTCTTTCGTCAAATGACGCGTTCACTTCCTGATCCGCGCTTGCTAATATTCGATCCTAAAATTGAAAGGGCTATTTCACGAATAAGGCGAGAACAGCGTCGATTAGTCTGCTCTGAGGGCGGATCTGAAAGTGAACTTGAGGAAAAAACCAACCCCCGTTCTACTGATTCGATTGTTTTACGTGCAGAAGACATGGCAGCTAGGAGAGTTACCATCCAGGAGGAAGGAGCCCCTGATTTTACAATGCAACCGTTTCAAGCGCATCATCCAGCGGTAGCTACAGATTTTGAAATAAAGACCGCACTGCTAAATTTGATGCCCAAGTTTCATGGCCTACCTGCTCAAGAGCCTATCAAGCACTTGAGAGATTTCCAGGCAGCCTGTTCTACCGTCAGACGTGATGGTACTGATGAAACTTCAATTTTGCTGAAAGCTTTCCCGTTTTCTCTTGAGGGAAAAGCAAGAGAGTGGTACTACACTCAACCTCTAGCAAATGTATCCAACTGGGATACACTCAGAAAGGAGTTTTTGGAGAAATTCTTTCCATCTGAAGTTACTGATAAACTGAGGAAGGATATTTCCACAATTGTTTAGGATGACAATGAGACTCTCTTTGAATACTGGGAGTACTTCAATAATCTTCTGGAAGCATGCCCCCACCACAGGATTGACAAGATAGTGTTACTTAGCTATATCACACAAGGCATGAGGCCCCAAGATAAGACCACATTGGAAAGTGCTAGCAATGGGTCTATGAAGAAGTACAAGACCACTGATGA
>NC_029788.2:29644674-29646560 GCF_000816755.2 Arachis ipaensis
CCGCAGCTCCAACAAGAAGACAACATGGTGGCATCCACTCATAACTTCTATGACCGCCCCAACCAAGGGTACAATCAAAGTGGAAATAATAACCATGGATGGCAGGAAAATTCTAACCAGAATTGGAGGGACAACAATAATAGAGGAGGCAGAGATAATCAGGGAAATCAGAGATGGAATAATAACAACAACAGGCAGCAGAATCAGCCTTACAGAGCACCTCACCTGAGGCAAAACCAAGGACCACAGAATAATCAACAGCAGACCTCTCAATTCACTCATTCTTCTTTATCTCCTAATGAAGAGCTACTACAATCTTTTGAGCAAAGACAACAGACCATGGAAAATAACATCATGAATAGTATTAATGCCAGTCTGAATGGTCTCACCTCTACTTTGCAAGCTTTTATGTCACAGATTGGATCAACGCAAAATTCCAGTAACCGACCTTCAAGCTCTACTGGAATCTCCTCTCAACCATTACCCAATCCAAAGGGAGGCATTAATGCCATCACCCTAAGGTACCACATTGCAGGAGAGGAATCAGGAGGAACCAAGCCCACCAGAACATACCTCAGCTGAAGAGGTAGTAGAAATAAAAGATGTTGAAGAGGAAGAGGACATACAGGACATAGCTGAAGAAGAAATAGCTCAACCACAGGAGGAAGCACCAAAGGGAGCGAACACCACAGAAAACACTACTCCCATTCCATTTCCACAACTTGCAAGGAAGCCCAGGAAGCAGCTGGAACCTGACCCCAAAGTGGTAGAAATATTCAAAAAGGTTGAGGTAACTGTTCCTCTTTTTGATGTTATTCAGCAGGTACCTAAATATGCAAAGTTTCTAAAAGACTTATGTATCCATAAAGACAAAATTAATGAATTAGAAACTATTCCTTTAGGTAGTTCTATATCTGCTTTAATGGGAGGATTACCTGAAAAATGTAGTGATCCTGGTCCTTGTATAGTTAGCTGTACTATTGGTGGTGTAGTAATTTATGATTGCATGTGTGATTTAGGAGCATGTGTCAGTATAATGCCTTTGTCTATATATGATATTTTGAGGCTCCCTCTCTTAAAAAGGTCGGCAGCTCGTTTTGTGTTAGCAGATAAAAGCATTATTACAGTGGCTGGAGTTGCTGAAGATGTTTTGGTGAACATTAAAGGGCTTACATTTCCCACTGATTTTTATATCTTGGAGATGCGCCATAATGATTTAGATAAGCCATCATCAATCCTACTTGGAAGACCATTCCTGAAGACATCAAAATTCAAATTGGATGCCTTTTCAGGAACATACTCCTTTGAAATAGATGGCCGCATAGTAATCTTCCATCTGAATGGAGTCATTGACAAACCCCCAGAGGATCGCTCTATCTTTCAGTGTGATGTAATAGATGAAAGTGTAGCTGAAGTTCACAAGGAAGAGTTTGAAGAGAGGCACACTGGACAAGGTCCAAGTGTGGGGACCCTTTTAACTGACAATGAGGGCACTTCATCATTTTCACAAGCCCCAGATAATCCAGAGCCTGCCCATGATCAAAAGTTAGAATTGAAACCCCTCCCTCCACATCTCAAATATGCTTATCTCGAAGATGAGCAGAGGTTTCCAGTTATCATTGCAAGGGAACTTACTTCTCAACAAGAGGAGCAGTTACTTGATGTGCTGAGAAAACATAAGAAGGCAATTGGGTGGAGCTTGGCAGACATAGTAGGCATCAACCCTCAAGTATGTGAGCACAGAATATTTTTAGAAGAGGGAGTAAGACCTGTCCGTCAACCGCAAAGAAGATTGAATCCCACCATCTTGGAAGTTGTCAAAAAGGAAGTGACCAGACTATTGGAAGCAGGTATCATATATCCCATTTCAGACAGTGAATGGGTAA
>NC_029788.2:29647242-29656194 GCF_000816755.2 Arachis ipaensis
CGTTTGATAAGCTGAAGACTGCTCTGACTCAAGCTCCAATTGTGAGAGGACCAGACTGGAGCCAGCCGTTTGAAATCATGTACAATGCTTCCAACCACGAAATTAAGCGTATCTTGCAAAAGATAGTAAAGCCTCATAGAAAAGACTGGAGCACCAGGCTACAAGATGCACTCTGGGCATATAGGACAGCATACAAGACACCCATTGGGATGAGTCCTTTCCGCTTGGTTTATGAAAAAGCTTGTCATCTCCCAGTTGAAGTAGAACACATAGCTTTTTGGGCAGTTAAGGAGTGCAACATGGGAATTGAGAAAGCCGGAGCTGAAAGGAAGTTGCAACTACAGGAACTGGAGAGCCTTCGCCTAGAAACTTATGAAAACTCCAAAATTTACAAGGAAAAGATGAAGGTTGTACATGATCAAAACATCAAGAAAAAAAAGTTCCAACCTGGGGATTTAGTCCTCCTTTACAAATCTCGACTAAGGCTCATGCCAGGTAAGTTGAGATCAAGATGGGAAGGTCCATACAGAGTAGAGAAGGCCGAACCGTACGGAGTTTATCACCTAAGCCATCCTTCAAGCTCTGAACTTATTAAGGTTAATGGACAACACCTGAAGCTATACCATGGCGAGAAGATACAGAGAAACAAGGAGCTTGAGATCTTCCTCTTGGAAGATCCCCACATAGCAGAAGATTGAGCTAGTGGAGCGTCCAACTTGCGGACGTTAAAGCAAAGTGCTAGATGGGAGACAACCCACCATGGTATGATCGTTCTTTTCTTTATTTTTATTTTTTCCTATTCAATAACTCTTCTCTTTCTTAGTACTTTCGTGCATCTGCATTTACATGTTTAAAAAAAAAATTTCGCTACGCGACGCGATCGCATCCGTGACGCGTCCGCATCAAAGGGAGAGTAAAGAAAAATAAAAATGAACAGAAAGTCACGCTGGAGTGTGGCTGGAGGCGTGCCAATGGTACAAATCGACCCACGCGACCGCGTCGCTGACGCGTTCGCGTCGCATGGGAATCATGGCCTCTCACGCGACCGCGTGCCCCACGCGGCCGCGTGACCTGAGTTTTCGACGTAAAAGGGTGCACAATGAAATATTGTGCGAGAGTGATGCTGGATTGGTGCTGGAGGCACAATCCTTATCACGCGACCGCGTCATCCGTTTTCTGACGCACACTCACTCGATCGCGTGACCCACGCGATCGCGCCACCCCAATTTTGGCAAATAAATTAATTTGAATACAGAGTTGTGCTGGTGCGAGGCTGCACTGGCGCCAGAAGCATAACATGGGTCACGCGACCGCGTGGCCGACGCGATCACGTCACCATACTTGAGGCGCATCCACGCGAACGCGTGCCCCACGCGGCCGCGTCGCATGCGCCGCACATCTCAACCAAAAATTTCCACATATCTTATCTTTCTCTCCTCCAAATCCTAATTTTTCTTTCCTTCCTTATTTCTTCCTTCCCCCATCCCCCTTCTATCTCACCTTTCACTCTATATCTCTCTCACCTCCATTAACAAGGTTTTATTTTCTTCTTCCCTCCTTCTTTTTCTATCATCCTTATTATTTTATATGTATCTTCTTTTCTCTTCTTTTTCTTTTCATTATTCATATTTTCTTTCTTTTTCTTTTCCCTTTTTACATGGTGTTAGAAATTTTTTTGAGTCATTATCCCTCATTATATGCTTGTGGATTGTTGCAAATTGTTTGACAATTATTTTTATTCTATTTAAGGGATTGCTTGCATGTTCACCTTCATATTTTCTATACCTTATTCATCATGCATGCTATGTGTTTGTGAAAATGCTCAAATGGCATTATGCACTTCTCTATGTTGTTATACTATGCATGCTTGCTTTTCACAACTTTCCTTTACTATTGTATTAATTGAATTTAATTGTCAATACAAACGTGATGGTTTGTTACAAAGTATTGCTTAGTCTATGCTACTCATGCCCTTTACCGGCATGCCAATAAACACCTTGCAGTCACTTGTCTTTATACGCACTAGCTATTTTCCATTGTTGGCTTTTCACATGTACTCGCGAGCATGTGATAATGTCAGTATATCTTAATGTGCATCCATCACCCTCTTTTCCGTTCCCTTCCTTGCTGTATATCTCTTTGAATTTAATTTACTTTCTCTTCCCTTCTTTCAGGATGGCCACCAAGAAAGGAAAAGAGAAAGTGACTCCTAAACCTCCAGCAAGAAGAGGCACTAAAAGAGCATTAGTGGTAGAGCCCTCTTCAACAGCAGTCAAGCCCTCAACAAAAAGAGTTAAGAGGATAATAAAGGTCGATGAAAAAGAGAAAGCCTTTCCAGCAAAGGACACTGCGCGATTTTCCAATCGCTACTGTAAGCAGATGTTCCCTATCCTGGCAGAAAGGAACTATAACAATGAATACCTTCTTATCCTCCCGTCCAATATTGCTACCTTTGTTGAGCCGCAAATTGAACGAAGACAATGGGGTTTCCTACGGAGAAAGCCAAGGCAGGTCAATCTTTCTTGGGTAGTTGAGTTCTACTCTAACTTCTACATGCCAACCCTGCAGTCTGTTTATGTCCGGCAGAAGCAAGTCCCCATCACAGAAGAGGCCATTCAGCAAGCTCTGAATCTTCCCCCTATTCCAGAAGGAATGGACGCCTTCCAAGAAGCCGCACTTAAGCGCCAGAGGTACCAATTTGACTGGGACTCCGTTCTCGGAGTTATCGCATTACCTGGCAGTCGTTGGATCTACGGATACCACCGTACCCGCCCTAAGGGAATCTTGGCTTCAGCACTCACCTTGGAGGCTCGCGTCTGGGCACATATCATGTCCCATTACGTCTTTCCGAGCACTCATGAGTCCTCCTTCACTGCGGACATGGCTGTTCTACTATGGTGCATCCTTACAGACCAACCTCTGAATCTCTCACGATACATCCGGAATGCTATGGGACACGTACAAATTGTGGGCAACTTACCTTTCCCCGCCTTGGTCTCAGATCTTGTCTCAGCAGCCGGAGTCTCCTACAGAGCTGGGGATACCAAAGCCGTGCTTCCACCGGATGATCAGTATGTCCCTAACGGGAAATACCTCAGACTCCCAGCAGCCACTACAAGCCTTCCTACTACTCCAGTTGAAGATAATCCTTCTTCAACACCATAAGCACCTACAACTGATGAATTGCTCCAGCAGATAATTGAAAAGTTGGATCGGCAAGAACAGAAAGCAAAGATGAGAGAGCGCCGTAACGAGCGCCGATTCAAACACCTCAAGGAGCTACTCAAGGGACACTTCAGGGACTCAGATACCCCGGACTCCACTTCTTTTACCAGCACAGGGAGCCATCATAGTCCCGACTATGGAGATACTGCCACCAGCCCACCCCTGTTCCTGACAGACGGCACCGAGGACGGTGCAAAGCCTTAAGTGTGGGGAGGTCGGTCAGTACCTGACTTCCGGAGGTAATTTCTTTTCCCTAGCACCAATAATTAGGATATTTTAGTTAGATTTTCTTTCTTTTATAGAATAGAATAAATTGCATAGGTTAGGATAGTTGCATGCATGTTCTACTTGATTGAAAAGACAATAAGTTTCTTTTAAGACTCTATCTTTGGAACAAAATTTCATTAATTTTTCAAAATTTTTATGATAAATTTGCTTGAGTTGTATTTGGAACATGATTTTTGAGCTAAAGAGCACACAACCTGTGAGGATTTGAGCCTTTATGCATGGTTACATTATTTAACCATAATTATTTCATTCTTGTGTGTTTACTTCTCTATGATTGTAATCTATATTTTGTTTTATCTTATATGTCCAATATTTATTATATTTACATGCTTTCACATGATTGAGGCCATTATTTGTTTAAACTCACTTATCCAAATTAAGCCTACCCTTTTCAATTACCTTTGTTAACCACTTTGAGCCTTTAAATCCCATTTGTTCTATATTTTACCACATTACTAACCTTAAGCTGAAAAACAATTGTATATCCCAAATTGAATCTTTGGTTAGCTTAAGATAGAATTGTGTGTGCTAGTTAAGTATGGGAAATTGTGGGAACAAAAGTTGTTAAGGGAATGTGTCATGAGAATTTAATGGAAATTTGGATACCTACTCATGTGAAACTATAAGAATTAAAAATCTATGTGCATTGATAAGCTATATTTATTTTAATGTCAAAAAAAAATTATATAAATAAATAAGGGGACAAAATTACCCCAATGTTAAATTCAGAATTCAAAGATCAATGCACATATGATAGAATCAAATATAAAGTTGATACATGAGTATGGATAGAAAAAGACTCCTTTCATGAGCTATCTTCTTGCACTTTTATCTATTTTATTGTATAATGATAGAATTAGTGGAATTTGATTTGTAATTGTTTTGAAGAGCTTATTTACTTTTGATCAAGTGAGCAAGAATCATATAGTTGCATTTATATATATATATAGGCTTGCATTGCATTTCATGAGTTTCTACATGTTCATACTTATTGCCTTATCTCCTTCAATTAAGCATGAGGACATGCTAATGTTTAAGTGTGGGGAGGTTGATAAACCACTATTTTATGGTTTATATTGTGTTTAATTGTGTGGTTTTATCATAATCCTTACCCACTTATTCATTAAATTAGCATGAAATTATAATTCCTTCCTGAATTTATAACATGTTTGAAAACTGCTTCCTAGAGACTTTAATTATGTATTTTTTAATTCTCCTTTATTCCATTCGATGCCGTGATCTGTGTGTTGAGTGTTTTAGACTTTATAGGGCATGAATGACTTGGAGATTGGAAAGGAAGCTAGCAAAAATGGAAGGAACACAAGAATTTGAGGAGATAACCAGCGAGAAGTGACGTGGTCGCATGGCTCACACGACCGCGCGAAGGAGAGCAAATCGCAGTGACGCGGCCGCTGGCTCACGCGGCCGCGCGGATTGGAAAAGCTCAGGCGACGCGGTAGCGTGGACGACGCAAACGCGTGGCAAGGAAAAGCGTGAATGACGCGTCCGCATGGATGACGCGATCGCATGACATGTGCGATCTGCATAATCTGTAGAATTCGCTGGGGGCGATTTTGGACCTTATTTCGACCCAGTTGCGGCCCGGAACAGCAGACTAGAGCCAGAGAATATGCAGAAACAAAGAACAACATTCATTCTACACAGTTTTGAGTTTTAGATCTAGTTTTACTCCCTTAGGTTTCTTTCTCTAGGTTTTAGAATTTTAATTTTCAATTGATCTTAGCATTGGAACATTGAGAAGAGTTATTTCCTCATCAAGACTTCGTCATTCTAGTTCGTTCTCTTAACTTGGTTTTATTCTTCCATGTTCTCCGCCTTGTTCAATTTTGTCATTTGAATACTTTTATGATTATTTAATACAAGGATTAATTCTTCCATTTTAATTTATTTTCCATTCCAATAATCATGTCTTCTTTTATTTCCCTTTCATGTGTTATGGATTTATTATTTACAATGAGTGAGTAGTTCCCTCACTTGATGGGGAGTTGATTGAAAGGAACTCTTGAGTTATAAGGATTGAAAGAAAATTTGTAATTGGGTTAACTGTTGGATTGTTATCTAATCACTAACACCAATCCCTTTGAACTAAGTGGATTGCAACTCGTGAATAGATCTAGCATTCCAACTTGTTTGACTTTCCTTTACCTAGTAAAGGATAACTAAACAGAACAACCATTAATTATAAATTAATCTTGAGATCATTCCATCAATAATAGAGATTCCAACTAATCAACTCCCAGTCAAGGCTTTTATTCATATTATTTGGATTTTCTCAATTTAATTTTCCACCTACTTAACTCAACTTCTTGGACATCTGATTAATAAAATAGCACACTTTTCTGCAACTCGTTGGGAGACGACCTGGGACTTAAACTCCCAGTAATTTTTAATTTAAACTCTCTGTGACGTATTTCTAAATTGATAGGCAGATTTTCGGTGAGTTAAGAGCTATACTTGCAACGTAACTATTTTAATAATTTTTAATTCACCAACTTCTGTAAATCATCAATTTTTGGCGCCGTTGCCGGGGAGTTGCAATAGAGTGATAAAGTTATTAATTAGAATTTATTTATTTGCATTTTATTTTATTTTGCTACTATGAGCTGCATGTTTCTTTCGTCAAATGACGCGTTCACTTCCTGATCCGCGCTTGCTAATATTCGATCCTGAAATTGAAAGGACTATTTCACGAATAAGGCGAGAACAGCGTCGATTAGTCCGCTCTGAGCCATTCCTTTCCATCCTCTAAGCCATTCTTGTTGGTAGTTACAAGGTCGTCCACCATATCTTTCAGCTAGGTATGCACGGTAGAATGGTCTTTGTCCAGGATATCTCGGAGGACCTTGATGCACATTCCTGCTGTAACTTCTATTTCCTTCAACAAAATTAGAAGCAAACTCAAAGCGAGAGGGGTGAGAGTTCATGGTAGCAAATAAAGATAAAAAGGAAAAACAAAAATAAATAAATAAGCAAAAGAAAAAAAATATTTACAATAACCAATAATAATGCACACGTTAGCAGTTCCCCGGCAACGGCGCCATTTTGAAGAACTGAAGATTGATTGTTTAGAGGTTATGAAAACTCTCGTTGTAAGTATAGTTACTAAACCAAGCAATCAACCTTTCTTACAAAAGTTGTGGTTGTCACAAGTAACAAATCCCTTAAAAATTGTTAACCGAGTATTCAAACCTCGGGTCGTCTTCTCAAGGAACTGCAAGGAAGTATGTTCTTATTATTGGCTATAAAGGTTGTAATCAAGGTTTAGAAGGTGAGAAGCAAGTGATTTAAATGACAAGTAAAGTAAATGGCAATTGAAATAAATAATTACTGTAAAGCAACTTTTGGCAAGGTAAGAGAAATTAGAAGTCCACTTTGTTATCTCTCTCAACAATAATGAAAGTTGAATCTAAATTCCACTTGGTCGACCTTTAAAGTAAAAGTAAGTCAAGGGACTAATTAAATTGGCCTTTGAATCCTATTTATTTCCTAGGAAAAGGTTGGGATTACTAAAGTTCAGCTCAATTAGCAAGATAATGATTATCAATTAAGTTGAGTTTGACAACTGTTGAGTTACTGATTTCTTAACCAGGACCAAAAGGGGAAAAAGTAAATTGCTGGAATAACAATGTCCTGAGATGGAAAGCAATGGTAACACAAATTAAAGAAAAAGCAATCAATAACTGAAATACCTCAAATAATCATTAATTCAAATCTTAACATGGAAAGAATTCATAAGTCAATTTGGCAACATTTATAGATACGAATAAAAGCATTAAAGTAAAAGCAGCATAGAAACAGAAATTAAAGTAAACATTAAACCTGGATCGAGCGTCACTCTTAGAAACTAAGAGAAGTCCTAAATCCTAATCCTAATCCTAAGAGAGAGAGGAGAGAACCTCTCTCAAACTAAATCTAAATCATGGAAAGTGAAAATTGGCGAGCTCTCTCTCAATGGATGCATTCCTCCACTTCATAACCTCTGGTCTATGCATTTTGGACTTGTATTTGGGCCAAAAAGGGCTTCAGAATCCGCTGGGGGTGTGTTCTGTAATTTCTGGTGCGTGGCCTCTGTCACGCGTCCGCGTGGGTCACGCGGTCGCGTCATCCAGAGCTTTTCCTTGCCACGCAGTCGCGTCAGTCACGCGTCCGCGTCGTATACGTTCTGCTTAAGGTGCGCGGTCGCGTCAGTCATGCGGCCGCGTCGCTGCTTCTTCGCTTCTGGCATGCGATCGCGTCGTCCATGCGATCGCGTGGATACCAGTTTCTGCAAAACTCCGTTTCGCACTTTTCCTTCCATTTTTGTACGTTTCCTTTTCCAACCTTTAAGTCATTCTGCCTTAGAAAATCTGAAACTACTCAACACACTAATCACGGCATCAAATGGGAATAAAGGTAGTTAAAAATGATTAGTATTAAAGCATAGGAAACATGTTTTTCACATACATCACATAATAAGGAAGGGAAAGTAAAACCATGCAATTAATATGAATAAGTGGGTGAAGGATTGAATAAATCACTCAAATCAAGCACAAAATAACTCATGAAATATGGGTTTATCAACCTCCCCACACTTAAACAATAGCATGTCCTCATGCCAAATCCAAGGTAAAAAGTAAGGTTAAAGTGGTGGAATGTTATGCAATGCAACCTATTCTAAATGCATCTACCTAAATGAGTCATGCAATTCCAATTTATCCACTCATATATAAAGCTTACATGTAGTCAAGTTAGTTCACATTCTCAAGGAGTCATATATGTATATATATAGCCAACCCTTAAATAATAAAGCATTTTAGCAAATGAGATGGGAAATAAAAATATTGTACAAACTTGCAAAACAATTATTAAATTAAGCACAGATATATGTTGATGAGTTATTGAACCCTCCCTGGATTTTGTGTTTACCCTCTAGTCACTCAGTGTTTATTGGGTTTATTCGCTCTACTTTTCTTTTTATTCTTACTTTCTATAACTTTGATCTTCATCTAACCAATCAACAATTATAGAATACAGTCATACCAAAAGTCGTGAGGTCTTTAATTTAGGTTGTAATGGGGCCAAGGTAAAGGTAAGGATATATGTATAAGGCTAAGTGAGCTAATAAGTGAATCCTTAATTAGACTATGATCTCACCTAACATACATATTTAGTAGAACAAAACTTCTTTACCAATTTTCCCATATTGTCCCACTTGTTGTTACATGCTCATGTTTCAATTTTATTTTTATCCCATGTGCATTGCTTTTATTTTGCATTGGGGATTCTTTTGTATCCCCAGAAGGAGACAGAGAGTTGTGCTGAAACGGTGCTGGAGTCATGCGTTTAGCACAATTTCCAGCGACGCGATCGCGCGACCCACGCGATCGCGTCATCCCCTCTTTTACCCCTTCCATGCGATCGCGCGCCCCACGCGATCGC
>NC_029788.2:29656215-29691905 GCF_000816755.2 Arachis ipaensis
AAAACCCTATCCCCACCCCCTCTTCCACTGCCCCCTCAGCCGCCACCGCGCTGCCGTACTCCGCCACCGCACCGGACGCCGCCGCAGCTACCACCCAGCCACTTTCTTCCCCGTTCTACTCCTCCCGCCTACCAGGTTCCGATGAACGCCGCCTTTCTGTCCTTCGCAGTTATTTCACGATTTTTTTTCTATTTCTGTTCATAATTAGGATAGATAGATATGCATGTTGTAGTGGATTTTTAGGTTGTTAGGTAGATTAGGCTGTGGTTAGTGGATCTAGGTCTGTTTACTTGCACTGTTCATGCTCTGTTTTATCAAAACTGCAAGTCTACTGTTCCTGTGACCTTGTTCATATGTTGTGCTTTCCTGCATTTGCTGCTTGTTACTCTGACTTTTCATGTTTCCATTAATTATAGATAACTGCTGCAAGTTGTTAATTCATATGAACTGCCTTGTTTGCTGTTTATTTTCCGGGACAATCCAACTTTAGCCGGAATGCTGCCCAAATTTTTTGTGCATTATTTTCATTCATGTTTTGGTTTGGCAATCTGACATATGTTGTCCTCTGCTTTACCCAAACTGCTTCATGAATGCTATGGCAGACTTTCTTATCCTCTTTGATTTCCTGGTTTATAAACTGCAATTGTGATATTCTGCTTCCAGTTCTTACTTTCTTTATATCTATTAGAATCAACATCACCCTATTTTCCTTGTTCGGTTGTGAGTTAATTCTAGCCATAATTGTGACTCCTTGTTATATGGAATATTTTCTTTATGCCACTTACTGACTCACTAATTTTAATTTTCTAACTCCTTTTTCAAATTCTAACCATGCTAACCTTTTAAAATCTCTTTTCTGATTTTTCACTTTCCTCTAACTTTCTAACCATGGCATAATGACTATTTTTCTATTTACCTTGGATTCTGATAAATTTTGGATTGAAACATCTTCCTTTCAAACTTTTAAACTTATATACAATCCTTAATACACCATTACTTAACTCATTTACCTATTTCTAATTCTCTTTTGCCGCTTTGATTTTTCTTTGTTTATTTGCCTATTTACTTCCCTATTTTTATCCATATCCTGGTTTTCTATTTTTTAGGATGTCTGCCTCACAGAGGAAAGGTAAAGGCAAGGCCACTGGCAAGCGCAAGAGAGGAGATTCCTCCCAGTCCATCATTGCCCTCATGCATGATTTCTCATGGCGGGAGAAGAACTTTACACAGCAGGAAAAAGCTGACCAGCTGCTCCCTGCAACTGATCCAATAAAATTTGCAAACCGGTACTATGAGCTGAAGTACCCGACTTTTGCAAACTCCAGGAATCTATACCTGGAGCGAACTCTGAAGATTCCAGAAGCACTCCAGCAGTACACCACTAAGCAAATCAAGCAAAGGGGCTGGTTCTTTCTGGAGAGAACACTGACAGAGGTCAACGCATCTTGGGTCTGAGAATTCTACTGCAACTACTACCTCACCACCCTAGATGCCGTAAACCTGAGAGGAAAATAAATTCTGGTCACTGAAGAGGCCTTAGAGGACATTCTCCAGCTCCCAGCCAAGTCCGATCAGCCTTATAGTTATTCAAAGGCTGAGGAGGACATGCGCCAGATGCAGTTTGATTGGGATGCTGTGAAGGCACGGATAGCTCTGGACCCGACTGTTCCTTGGGAGATGGGTCAGGACACCACCATGCCTAGAGGGATCAAGAGAGCATACTTAAATGATGAGGCTCGGTTATGGCATCAGATCTTGAGTAATTATGTGATGCCGAGTACTCACGAGACGGAGATCCTGGCTGCTATGATCACCCTCCTATGGTGTGTGATGGAGGGAAAGGACCTTTATCTGCCATGTTTTATCCGGCATTTTATGGTCAGGGTCTACGTCCGAGGCACCCTCCCTTTTCTATATCTGGTTACACAGCTAGGCCGTCGAGCTGACGTGCCATGGGAGGATGCCGATGAGAGACCACCAGCGGCGGATTGCAGGAAGATCATTCCTCACAGCAGGAACTTCTTAGCTTTGGGCTACAGACCACCACCCTTCTCTGCTACTGATGAGACAGCCCCACCGTCTGCTGGACCCTCTTCATCCACAGCTGCCACTGCTGCCCCTGCTGCTACCACTGCACCTTCACCTGCCTCTGAGCCCGTATACCGCCTCGTGCACCGCCTATTCCGACAGCTTGATCAGATGGAGCGCCGTAACCGGCGCCGGTATGAGAGATTGGAGCGTCGCAGCCAGCGACGCTATTCGCATCTGAAGCTGATGATCCGACAGGGTGGTGACATCCCCTCTGAGCCCGACACACCATCTGAGCCATCAAAGGAGGAGGAGGATGAGCACGAGGAGGAGACTCATTTCCAGGAGGAGACCCATCAGCAGGCAGCCACCGAGTAGGCTGCACCACATCAGGAGGTTACGCACCAGATAGAGGCTGCAGATCCGGAGATCCCGATCCAGTCAGCCCCACCTCTACAGCAGCCAGACCCTCAGCCCACCACCACCACAGAGCCTCCAGCTACCATCCCTACCAGTGATGACACCCCTTCACACCCGGCTTGACTGAGCATCAGGGAGGCTGCTTCATTTAAGTGTGGGGAGGTCGTCATCTCTAGCGTTTTATTTTGGTGAACCACTACATCTCTTTCTTTTCTTTTATTTTGGACATTTTTCTGTATTTTTCTTTTTACTGTTATTTTCTGAGTACTTATAGATTGCTACTTTTATGTATTTTTACTCTATTTTTGCATTCTGCATTCTTAGTTCATATTGCAGCCATTTAGTTTATTTTAGTTATTTAGTTTAGTTTGCAATTCTAACTTATTAGTGGATTAATTAGTATAGTTTACCCTTTTTAGCATAAGATAGTATAGCTTAAATTGAAAAAATATAAAAAGGAAGTAAGCTAGAAAATTGAACATAACAGATTTAAATCCATAAACCTTGTATATAGCATTACATGATGTAGTTAAGCTGACAACATTTCATCAAAGAGGAACATTAAAACTCTAAAGGCTACCCTAAATAAATTTTTTTATGAGAATAATGGGAATTTTTAACTAAACCTGCATAACATATATGAATGATATATAATGTTTGAGTTAGAGAACACACAGCCTGTGAGTCTTGAGCTTAATTGTATGGTTGCATTTAAACCATAATTTCATTCCTGTGTGTTTCGCTTCTTTTTATTCTGATGTTCTTTACTTTGCTTTAATCTATATGTCCAATTATAGAATATAGATACATGCCAAAAGAATGATTGAGGCCATCATTTAATTTCAGCTTACTTATCCCAAAATAACCTACCTTTCGCATCACCCTTGTTAGCCCCCTTGAGCCTTTAAAACCCCTTTTATTCTATTTAGCCACACTACTAGCCTTAAGCAGAAAAAACAAAATAAAATCCCAAGTGAATCCTTGGTTAGCTTAAGATAGAAAAATTATGAATAGATTAAAATGTGGGAAACTTATTGGGAACATGGATGATAGAAACAAAAGGGTAGAAAAGTTAAAAGAAATAAAATAAAATTTGGGAAGCATGCTCATGAGAAAATCAAAGTGATTCAATTACCATGTGCACTAAAAAAAAGAGAGAGAAAAAGTTATTTTTCAGCATTTAATAAAAGGGGATACAAAAGAATCCCCCAATGCAAAATAAAAGCAATGCACATGGGATAAAAATAAAATTGAAACATGAGCATGTAACAACAAGTGGGACAATATGGGAAAATTGGTAAAGAAGTTTTGTTCTACTAAATATGTATGTTAGGTGAGATCTTAGTCTAATTAAGGATTCACTTATTAGCTCACTTAGCCTTATACATATATCCTTACCTTTACCTTGGACCCATTACAACCTAAATTAAAGACCTCACGACTTTTGGTATGACTGTATTCTATAATTGTTGATTGGTTAGATGAAGATCAAAGTTATAGAAAGTAAGAATAAAAAAAAAAGTAGAGCGAATAAACCCAATAAACACTGAGTGACTAGAGGGTAAACACAAAATCCAGTGAGGGTTCAATAACTCATCAACATATATCTGTGCTTAATTTAATAATTGTTTTGCAAGTTTGTACAATATTTTATTTCCCATCTCATTTGATAAAATGCTTTATTATTTAAGGGTTGGCTATATATATACATATATGACTCCTTGAGAATGTGAACTAACTTGACTACATGTAAGCTTTATATATGAGTGGATAAATTGGAATTGCATGACTCATTTAGGTAGATGCATTTAGAATAGGTTGCATTGCATAACATTCCACCACTTTAACCTTACTTTTTACCTTGGATTTAGCATGAGGACATGCTATTGTTTAAGTGTGGGGAGGTTGATAAACCCATATTTCATGAGTTATTTTGTGCTTGATTTGAGTGATTTATTCAATCCTTCACCCACTTATTCATATTAATTGCATGGTTTTACTTTCCCTTCCTTATTATGTGATGTATGTGAAAAACATGTTTCCTATGCTTTAATACTAATCATTTTTTATTTACCTTTATTCCCATTCGATGCCGTGATTAGTGTGTTGAGTAGTTTCAGATTTTCTAAGGTAGAATGACTTAAAGGTTGGAAAAGGAAACGTACAAAAATGGAAGGAAAAGTGCGAAACGGAGTTTTGCAGAAACTGGTATCCACGTGATCGCATGGACGACGCGATCGCGTGCCAGAAGCGAAGAAGCAGCGACGCGGCCGCATGACTGACGCGACTGCGCACCTTAAGCAGAACGTATACGACGCGGACGCGTGACTGACGCGACCGCGTGGCAAGGAAAAGCTCCGGATGACGCGACCGCGTGACCCACGCGGACGCGTGACAGAGGCCACACACCAAAAATTACAGAACACGCCCCCAGCGGATTCTGAAGCCCTTTTTGGCCCAAATCCAAGTCCAGAATGCATAGACCAGAGGTTATGAAGTGGAGGAATGCATCCATTGAGAGAGAGCTCGCCAATTTTCACTTTCCATGATTTAGATTTAGTTTGAGAGAGGTTTTCTCCTCTCTCTCTTAGGATTAGGATTAGGATTTAGGACTTCTCTTAGTTTCTAAAAGTGACGCTCGATCCAGGTTTAATATTTACTTTAATTTATGTTTCTATGCTGCTTTTACTTTAATGCTTTTATTCGTATCTATAAATGTTGCCAACTTGACTTATGAATTCTTTCCATGTTAAGATTTGAATTAATGATTATTTGAGGTATTTCAGTTATTGATTGCTTTCTCTTTAATTTGTGTTACCATTGCTTTCCATCTAAAGGACATTGTTATTCCAGCAATTTACTTTTTCCCCTTTTGGTCCTGGTTAAGAAATCAGTAACCCAACAGTTGTCAAACTCAACTTAATTGATAATCGTTATCTTGCTAATTAAGCTGAACTTTAGTAATCCCAACCTTTTCCTAGGAAATAAATAGGATTCAAAGGCCAATTTAATTAGTCCCTTGACTTACTTTTACTTTAAAGGTCGACCAAGTGGAATTTAGATTCAACTTTCATTATTGTTAAGAGAGATAACAAAGTGGACTTCTAATTTCTCTTACTTTGCCAAAAGTTGCTTTACAGTAATTATTTATTTCAATTGCCATTTACTTTACTTGTCATTTAAATCACTTGCTTCTCACCTTCTAAACCCCGATTACAACCTTTATAGCCAATAATAAGAACATACTTCCTTGCAGTTCCTTGAGAAGACGATCCGAGGTTTGAATACTCGGTTAACAATTTTTAAGGGGTTTGTTACTTGTGACAACCACAACTTTTGTAAGAAAGGTTGATTGCTTGGTTTAGTAACTATACTTACAACGAGAGCTTCCATAACCTCTAAACCATCAATCTTCAGTTCTTTAGGCAGCTATGGCATATTATATATCAAATCGAAGCCCCGGACGTTAGCTTTCCAACGCAACTGGAACCGCGTCGTTTAGATCTCTATAGCTCAAGTTATGACCGTTTTAGTGCGAGAGGGTCAGGCTGACAGCTTTGCAGTTTCTTCAACTTCTTGTATTCCTTCCACTTTTTCATGCTTCCTTTCCATCCTCTAAGCCATTCCTGCCCTGTAATCTCTGAAAACACTTAACACACATATCAAGGCATCTAATGGTAATGAGAGAGGATTAATATTAGCAAATATAAGGCCAAAGAAGCATGTTCTCAATCATAGCACAAAATCAGGAAGGAAAATGTAAAACATGCAAATAGTATGAATAAGTGGGTAAAGAGTTGATAAAAACCGCTCAATTGAGCACAAGATAAACCATAAAATAGTGGTTTATCAACCTCCCCACACTTAAACATTAGCATGTCCTCATGCTAAGCTCAAGAGAAGCTATAAAGATGAAGAGGAATGGTAGATTAATATGAAATGCAACCTATCTATACGAATGCAACTACATGAAGAATGCTTTTTCCTACTTGGTTTAAAAGTAAATAAATTCTCCAAGAATAAATATGAACTGGATTTCACTAATTTAAATCATAAAAATGAAGTACAAATAGACTTGTAGAAGAAAATAGCTATGAAAGCCGGGAACAAAGAATCGAGCATCGAACCCTCACTGGGAGTGTATGCACTCTAATCACTCAAGTGTTTTAGGTTCGATTCTCTCAATTCTCTACTAACCTTGCTTTCTAAGGCTTGCTCTTCATCTAACAATCAACATAAATTTAATGCACAGATACACATATCAAGAGGTCTTTTAAGGGTTGTAATGGGGTTAGGGTCAAGGTAGGATCGTATTTGGTCAAGTGGACTAAAATCTGAATCCTTAATTAACTTAAACTTTTCCACCTAACTTAGACAATCCATGTAATCATAATACCACATCTAACTATCCATTAACCATGTTTTCCACATATTCATGCATTCTAACTTTAGTATAGTACATATGCATTGCTTTCACCACTTACTTTGGGGCATTTTGTCTCCTTTTTGCTTATTTGCTCTTTTTTTTTTATTTTCTTTTTCTCACTTCTTTATATATATATATATATATATATATTCTTTTATTTTTCTCAATGCATATGATTAAATTATTGGATGCATGAATCATGTCCTAAACATTTTTTTCACATTTTCAGAAAATTCTAACATACTCAATTCTCAAACCAAACGTTTCCAAACCCACTTTTCCCCACACTTAATTCATGAGCACTTTCACTAGTCTAAGCTAACCAAAATCAAATAGGCTCAAAATCTCACAGGTTTTGTGTGTTCAAGCTCTAAACCATGTTCCAGTATAATATTTCTTCAAACAAGTTTAACATTAAATTTTATTCAAATTAGTGAAATGCTCTAAAAGGTTTCTTGAAAAAGAAAATATTACTTCAACCAAGTGATAAAATATGCACAAAATCAAACAATCATACAAATGCAATAACTAACTACAAAGAAAATTTAAACATTGGTGTTGAGACAAGAAAGTACTAACCCATGGAGATCGGTATCGACCTCCCCACACTTAAAGATTGCACCGTCCTCGGTGCATGCTGAGATGTGCAGGTGGACGGGTTGTTCCAACTAATGCTTTTATTCAAGGATTGTGCAGATGGACTTTGTTTGTCTCCCTTTTTAGAAGTTTCTCCCTTTTTCCGTCTTTGGTGGCCATCCTGAAAGAAGAGAAAAAGAAGAACAGTAACCCAGAGATAAAGATAAGAAAATAAATAAAGTATGGGTGGGTTAATGCCAACTGATAAGGGTCTCATTTACATGGAAGCTTCAACATGTATGTGAGAAAACAATAGAAGCACATGGCATACCAGTGGTGCAAAATTTGCAACAAAGGGGAGGAGTGTGGGTAATGAAAATATCAATATAAGTTCATGTCAATGCAAATGAAGTGCAAATATCATAAAAGATTGGCATTGGCAGATAATTAATATCATCCCACAGTGTAAAACAAGTCACTAAAAATAATTCAAGAAAAGATGCAACAGTTGACTAAGAACATTTAACACCAATGGTAAAATAATAAATTTAGAAAAGAAAAAATACAAATATGCACAAAATTAAAATGCAATGAATGAAATATGCAAATAAATTAAGTAAAATAGAATGAAGGTGAAAAGGAATGAGAAGTGAAAGAAATAAAGTGAGAAAGAAAGGAGAAAAGATAGAAGAAATTAGGATTAGAGAAGAAAAGATAATATAATTGGCGCTGATCTGGATAAGTTGTGCGGCGCAGGCAACGCGGCCGTGTGAGGCACGCGGTCGCGCGAATTGCGCTTAAACTGATTAACGCGGTCTCGTCGGTCACGCGGTCGCGTGACCCGTTTTATGCTACTGGCGCGAGGGCAGCCTCGCACTCGCACAACTCTCTGTTCAAAATCTTATTTTGCCAAATTTCGGGAGACGCGATCGCGTGGGTCATGCGATCGCGTGAGTGGCCAATATTGGGATATGACGCGGTCGCGTCGGTCACGCGGTTGCGTCGTAGGGCTTGTGCGTTTAGCACCAGTCCATCACCACTCCAGCACAACTTTCGGTCAAGCACCCTTTTCACGTCGATATTCAGGTCACGCGGCCGCGTGGGTGACGCGGTCGCGTGGGAGGCCAATGTTCCCACCTGACGCAGACGCGTCAGCGACGCTGCCGCGTCGCGTGCGTGCTTTTTTTTTTATGCATGAAAAATGCAGAATGCAATGCTAATATGAATGTTATGCAAAACTCCAGGTTCAATACAATAAAATAAAATAAAACTTGAAAACAAATAAAACTAAATAAAAATGAAAAAGGAACGATCATACCATGGTGGGTTGTCTCCCACCTAACACTTTTAGTTAAAGTCCTTAAGTTGGACATTTGGTGAGTTCCTTGTCATGGTGGCTTGTGCTTGTATTGATCCTTGAATCCCCACCAATGTTTGTACTTCCAGTATCCTCTGGGATCCCAAACTAGGCGCAGAAAGCCTTCAAGTAAGTCAAAGCAAGTGACAAGGCCCCAAGAGTGTTGATTGCCAGAATGAATTCTGGGGTCCCAAATCTTGCTTTTGCACCCGTCTTCTTGTTGATTATCATGATTCCATTCGGGTGGTTCATCTTTAGAATTCTTACTGAAGCATCCAAACAACTTCCTAGACCCATTCAATTGAGCTTTACACCAACCTTTACGTTTAAACTTAAAGCTTCCAACCATAATGAACCTTGCAGGACAATTCTTACCACTGACCATCTTCCTCTTACTCTTTATGCCACAAAGAGCTCTAAGTTGACCATCCGTCTCTAGTAGCCCATATTCAAGTGGAATTAGAAAGTTAAGGGATATGAATTTTACCCACTTGAATGTTGTGAAGGATGATGGCAACTTAGGGGGAGGGGTCTCGAATAACTTCAGCAAGGTAATTTCAAGCTCCACTCCCTTGTGCTCTTTGACAACTTCCACCTCTTTGCAAACTTCTTTAATTTCAACCTCTTCCTCTTGGTAGCTTTCTTCCAATTCAATCTCTTCTTCATTACTTACCAAGGGTATGGGAGGTTGTGCTTCTTCTTCTTGAATCTCCATCTCTTGATCAACCTCTTCCAAGTCCTTAACCATGATATGCCTTGGAGGTTGTACACCCTCCTCAACATCAAATGTAACCGTCTTGGAAGGAGGTTCTATGTCTTGACTTTCCCATGGAGGTTCAGCATCTCCTAAGTCTGCAACCACTTCTTCTTCTTCGATAATTACAGCTTCCTCCACTTGTTCCAGTACAAAGTCATGCTCTGTACTGTCCATTGGAGTTTCTAATATCTCCTTCATGCTACGTTCTTCATTAGATTGCCCACATGAAGCCATGGGGGTTCCTTGAGTGTCTGAACGTCGGGAAGGTAGTCTATTTATTGCTTGATTCAATTGGTGAAGTGTGGCATGAAGTTTTGCACATGTTTCCGTGAGACGATCACTTGATTCTTGTTGCGCTCGGCTATCATAAGTAGGATCATAGTACTCTTGGATTGATGGATATGGAGATGGCAAATATTGAGGTGGTGGTTCTTGGAAGTGATTGGGTTGGAATTGGGGTGGTTCTATATATGGTTCATATGGCTCATAAGGTGGTTGGTATTGTGGATATGGTTTAGGGTCATATGGAGGTGATTGGTGGAAAGGGGCTTGTGAGTATGGTGGTCCAAAGTCATGTTGAGGAAAGGGTTTATAGGCATATGGTGGTGGTTGTTGCCAAGAGGGTTGATCAAATCCTTGTGGCTCCTCCCATCTTTGATTGTTCCAACCTTGATGCCTGTTCTCATTGTAATTTCTTCTTCCTGCAACATAATTGTAACCAGACTCATAGCGATGGGGGTGAGAACTCATGATAGCAAATAAAAATTTAAAAATGAAAATAAAAATAAATTTAAATTAAAAGGTTATTTAAATTTTGAATTTGAAAATTAAATTTTGAAATTTGAATTTTAAATTTTGAATTTTGAATTTTTGAAAATTGAATTTTGAAATTTGATTTTTGAAATAAGATAAGATAAGATTTTTGAAAAAGATATGATTTTTGAAAAAGATTTGAATTTTGAAATTTAAATTTTGAAATTTTAAATTTGAATTTTGAAATTTGAAATTTGAAATTTGAGTTTTAAATTTTGAATTTTTGAATTTAATGAGAAAAGAGAAAAACAATAAAATGACACTAAACTTAAAATTTTTAGATCAAAACGAAGAAAACAACTAAGAACAACTTGAAGGTTAAGATGAACATGAAGAACAGATTTTTGAAAAAAAAAATTTGATAACTAAATAAAAACCAATAACCTCTTAATTTATGAAAAAGCAAAAATAAAAACAAAAATAGAAGCAAATAAACAAGTAAAAAGCAAATATTTACAATAACCAATAATAAGGCACACGTTTGCAATTCCCCGGCAACGGCGCCATTTTGAAAGAACTGAAGATTGATGGTTTAGAAGTTATAGTAAACTCTCGTTGCAAGTATAGTTACTAAACCAAGCAATCAACCTTTCTTACAAACGTTTTGGTTGTCACAAGTAACAAACCCCTTTTAAAATTGATAACAGAGTATTTAAACCTCGGGTCGTCTTCTCAAAGAATTTCAGGGAGGTGTTCTTATCATTAGTTGTGAGTTTGTAAATTTGGGGATTTTTAATGTATAAGATAAAAAGCGAGAATAGTAAATGGCAAGAAAGTAAATTGTATTAATTTAAATAGATAATAACACTCTTGGCAATGTATGAGAACTGGAAGTCCTATCCTTATCAATTGTGATGAGAATTGGATTTTAATCCCACTTTGTTAACCTCTAACTGTGAAGGTAAATCAAGTGGATTAATTAGCTTAATCCTCAGGTCCTAGTCAATTCCTATGGAAAGACTAGAGTTATTGGAGCAACTCCCAATTTCAACCACTGCTTTATTTGACAGCTCAAGCGTTACCAATTACTTAACCAAAGCCAAAAGGGAGAATTCTAAATTAAATTAAAAGTATTCATGTAAATAAAGCAAAGCAAAATTAAATCTGAAAATACCTCAAATTGCATTAATAAAAGAAATCAAATATAACATGAATATTCATAAATTAATTGGGAAAATAAATAAAAGGAACATTGAACCTGTAATTGAAGAAGATGAAATAATCATGAACTGAAGTGAATCCTAATTCTAAATCCTAAGAGAGAGGAGAGAACCTCTCTCTCTAAAAACTACATCTAAAACTAAAATTGTGAATTATGAGAGTATGTTCATGAATGGATGCATTCCCCCACTTTATAGCCTCTAATCTGTGTATTCTGGGCTGAAAACTGGGTCAAAAACAGCCCAGAAATCGCCCCCATCATTTTCTGGTACGTACTGGTCGCGGGAAAGTGACGCGGAGGCGTCATCCACGCGTTCGCGCGGATTGCAATTCGCAGATGCGACGCGGGCGCGTCATTCACGCGTTCGCGTCGCCTAACTTCTGGGAAGCTATGGCATATTATATATCAAATCGAAGCCCCGAACGTTAGCTTTTCAACGCAACTGGAACCGCGTCGTTTGGACCTCTATAGCTCAAGTTATGACCGTTTTAGTGCGAGAGGGTCAGGCTGACAGCTTTGCAGTTCCTTCAACTTCTTGTATTCCTTCCACTTTTTCATGCTTCCTTTCCATCCTCTAAGCCATTCCTGCCCTGTAATCTCTGAAAATACTTAACACACATATCAAGGCATCTAATGGTAATGAGAGAGGATTAATATTAGCAAATATAAGGCCAAAGAAGCATGTTCTCAATCATAGCACAAAATCAGAAAGAAAAATGTAAAACATGCAAATAGTATGAATAAGTGGGTAAAGAGTTGATAAAAACCACTCAATTGAGCACAAGATAAACCATAAAATAGTGGTTTATCAACGACATACAAACATGCTTAAGTGCTTGTGTTGTTTAAGCTTCTCTGCTTGATTTGGACAGCATGGATATGAATGATGCAAAACAACCTTCGAAATAACCCAAACAACAGCTTCCTTCAATATATGTATATAAATTCTTGCAGGACAATTTAAAATCAGCTGAGGGATTTATCTTTTGAGTTGGAGATATGTTCGATTTCTATTTTTCCTCTCTGTTACATGTAATAAATTAGTTTTTAATTTTGTTTCCTTTTTCTATTTGTGTTCCTAATTTTGGTAGAAAAACCTGCAAGTTTAGAGTAATCTTTGTAGATTTTTTCAGCTTCTTCAAGTGTATTAAAAGTCATCACAATCTTTGGCACAAACTACTCATCAACATCACACAAAAACTACAAAAAAACACCGAAAACAGTTCTGTATTAAACCAAATTGTCTTTCATAATGCACCGAAACTAGGAACAAAACAGATTCATCGAAATAACAATTCAAAACTCTTATATTACATTCAAATTCAAACTTTTTAACTATGAACATCAAATTTCACAAACAAAAATAAAATTATTCAACTACAGAAACATCAACTACTATCGAACTCCATTAACTAGATTCGAACCAAACCTCATCCACTTGAATCGATTCAAAACAATAATCCAATTCATTCTGGTTCAACTGATAGTCTGGACTTGCATCATTCATTGCCTTCGAAAACGAAATACCTAATCAAATCAAATTTCACTGCTTGATTTGAAAAAAAAAATTAATCCAAATTTTCAAATCATATCAAAGAGACTTGATCGTGAACAAACATACCGCAGAGATCACAGAGAACAAACAGAATGTAGAGAAAAAAGAGAACGAAGTGAACGCAGAAAATATAGAAAATGAAAAAAAAATTTTGAAAAAAAAATCGATAGAGAAAAAAAAACTATATATAATGGCAAGTTTAGTCAAAAGTTAGTTAAAAATAATGGCGCGTGAATATAAATTAGGCTATACCAATTTGATTGGATAATTAACTTGGTTGTAGAGTATTATTAAATAAATGAATATCTTACACAATTTTACATTAAAAGACTGTTAAGAGATCAACATAATTTGTTATTTGTAGTTATCAATTAGCTATCATTAATATTTTTAATAATTTAAGATTATATTTAAAAATATAAAATTATTCATTTTTCTTGTACAATTTAAATGGTAATCAAATTTCAATAAAAGTGGTGACTCTCTTTATACATTAGTTCTATGTTCAAATTAAATAAGTAAAAAAATACTCTATAAATCCAAGGAAAAAGAAGGAAAGGGATGTGGCCAACTAAAGTCTGTTCCAGATTCCAATAATTCGTGTCCCTTCTCAATGTTCTGAGCTCTTGATCTCTTCTCAGCGTTCCACCAATTACACGCACCTCCTGCTACCTCTTCAACATCTACTTCGGTATCCACAATATGCAAATACTCCATTTCATCTAATTCCTTTTCTGAATTAACTTATTTCAGTTTATTAATGACTCTGTTAATCTGGAAATTGTAGTCAATATTATGAACATTTGATTGTTTCAAGCTTGAAATTTGATCAATACTCCAAAAATATGTGTGCGCCAAAGGACATCTTTACGTGAAAGCTTATGATCTATATTATGTTAATTTTCTATAAAATCAACCTCGACTACGAGCTTGATTTTTCAGTGATGCTTTTTGCAAATTAAATCTTTTGATGGATTGGATCTGGATAAGGTTAATTACTGGTTATCTGAATTGTCCTGAAGCAAGTATGAAAGTATCTTACTAATTTATCTGTATGCTTTTTTCTTTTGGTACTTTTTCGGAAATTGATTTTATCTTAGTATCAAATTAAACACTGGTCAGTTTCACAATCGCATTACTGAACTCAATTATCTTGTTTGTTTTTGTTTTTTTTTTTTTATAAGAAATTATCACAATTGCAGGTGATGATGTTATTGTTAAATAAGCATTGGATGCAGCTGATGTGAGTTTCAACAAAGGGAAATTCAGAGGCATGTGTATCGCAGTGTTCATGTGGCAAGCTCATACAAAATACCCCTTCATTCTCTTACACAACAGGGACGAATTCTATTACCGGTGAGTGCTTGTGTTGGTTCCTTTTTTTGTAACAAACATGTGATTGATTTTAACTTGGGTGACTAACGAAAACCATTTGTTTATTGCTGACAGGCCCACAGAGCCGTTAGGATGGTGGGCCGGCGACATTATATTGGGCGGAAGGGATGAGCTCGGCGGTGGCACATGGTTGGGCTCCACCAGAGATGGAAGGGTGGCTTTCCTCACCAATTTCAGGGAAGTTGAAAGCCTTCCAGAACCCAAGACCAGGGGAGACTTGCCCCTCCGATTCCTTCAGGTCACACACTCCATCTGTTTGTTACTTTGTTTCTTAAGATCTTGCTGCTTTGCAAATTCATGTGACTATTTTCTTATGGTACCAATTCAAATATAATCTAATAACTTCATTTATATATCTTACGCAAACTGAGGAAATGTTGGTGATTTAGTTCATGAGGGCAAGAAGAAGCCGAGAAAAATAGAGCTTGCGAGAGATAATTCTCTTAGATTCATAGAGTGATGAACTAGAAAACTGAAATGTACAAGGGAACTAACTATTTATACTACCATCTAATCTAGCTAGCTATAGAATAAATATCTTGGTTCACGTTTTCTAACCATGCTAAGCAACTTGCTGACTAAGCATTCTTCCTAATTAACTCTGATGAGATTAAGTTACAGTGCTGCCAATGTTTATGCTATGCCATTTACATGCCGTACGTCAACACAAACACCTGAAATGATGTATGGAAATCATAACAGTTAAACAGTTATCTATATCATCCATTACATATTTACATCGCGTAATCTTAACATATTTATTTATAGAAATAACAAATGAAAATACTGCAACATGACAGAGTAAGAAGAGTCCTCAGGAGTTTGCAGAGCAAATTGTTGAAGAGGCACATGTATATAATGGCTTCAATCTAGTTTGTGTTGATATTTGCAGCTCAACCATGGTTTATGTCTTCAATAGGCCTAAGCCAGGTTATTTTTCTGTAACACCAGGAATTCATGTCTTGACAAATGCAGCCCTGGATGCTCCTTGGCCCAAGGTAATAAACAGTTGAATTGTTGTTGTGTAATTGTAGTTACTGAGAAATCCACACAGATTGGCAAGATTTTCAAATTATTTCTGAACTTTTTGTACAAAATCCCAGTAGCTCAACTATATTTAGTTATATCAACTAGATCATTGCATATTTTCTTTTTGTCCGAGTACTTGAGAATTTCTTCGTATGCAAGTTACCATTAACTCGAACTGAAATCAGAGCTCATTTTTCAGGCAGAACGACTGCGCCATAGTTTCAAGGAGCTTGTTGATCGCTATGGTGAAAGCGAATTTCCCATCAAAGAAATGGTTGAGCAACTAATGACAAACACGATTAAGGACGAGGATGGCAAGCTACCTGGGATTCATCCTCCAGAACGAGAACGCCCCATGAGTTCCATCTTTGTCAAAGAGGATTTGGTAAAATATTAACCAACACTTTCCTCGTGCTTTCATGCTTCCTAGTTCCTAGCTCTATTTAGTGCTGGTTTTGCATGTGCAAAGCTGAAACTTGTTTGTTTATATGCATTCTCAGACACGTTATGGCACTAGAAGCACTTCTGCATTGCTTGTGAAATCGAACAAAGAAGTTAGCTTCTACGAGAAATATCTGGATAAGGAGCAATGGAGAGAGAACACGGTGGCCTATCAGATAAATGAGACATAATGAACAGCAGGGATTTGTTCTAATTCTGCTAATCAATCTCCTTCTAAAATGTGAAATTTCGTAAAGCCAGGCAGCAACTAGATTGATTTTTCTATATAAATCTAACCACTGTAATCTAATATTCTTAACTGTTAAGTTTGTACTGGATTAGTTGATTAATTTTGGCAAAAACGAAATATTTGCAAATACATTTCATCATTCTCTTTAAACTGTACTATAGCCCATGATTCATTAAAGACTTTTGAAGAGTGACTGAGTTTTTAATTTTTTTTTTAAAATCACCCTTAAAAAACTAAACTGTAATTTTATTTTGAGAAATAAAATTGATATTTGATACTATTTCTTTCTCGTTTAATTTACTTTTGAGTTTTGACTATGCAAGCTAGCACCAATTTCCGCCAATTAGTTAAAAAATAGGTCTGTTAAAAAAAATTACATTCTAATTTTTTAAATTTTAAAATGAAAAATTAAAGAGAATTAGTTTAGTTGGCTTATGTTGTAGTTAGTCTCTAAATTTTTTTAAACATAAATTTATCATTGCCAATGTAGCAGCCCAGGCCACCCGCTAGCACGATATTGTCTGCTTTGGAGCATAAGACCTCACGGTTTTGCCTTTGACGATAGGGATGATAGCCGAAACCTCCCACACTCACTCGTCAAAACGCGTCATACTAGAGAGAGGTATCCACACCCTTATAAAGCATGCTTCGTTTCCCTCCCCAACCGATATGGGACCTTACAATCCACCCCCCTAAGGGAGCCCAGCGCCCTCGCTGGTACATCGATCCGGGCTCTGGCTCTGATAGCATCTGTAACAGCCCAGGCCACCCGCTAGCACGATATTATCTGCTTTGGCACACAAGGCCTCACAGTTTCGCCTTTGACGATAGGGATGATAGCCGAAACCCCCCACACTCACTCGTCAAAACGCGTCATGCTAGGGAGAGGTATCCACACCCTTATAAGGCATGCTTCGTTCCCCTCCCCAACCGATGTAGGACCTTACAGTCAAAATAGAAATATATTTATAGATGAGTAGTTATATACGTATTGACATAAAAAAATGAGAATACAAAATATAAGAATTAGAATAACATCGATGAGGTTGAAGAAAAATGAACTAGCAATAAGAAACGAAAAAAGACTTGAATAAATTGATAAGAATAAAACACACAATTCCCTACTTGCAAGAATTAGAAGAGTGTTGTAAAATAAATAAGAAAGAGGTAATAAAGTAAAGTATGAATAGAAAAATACTACTATCAGTATTTACCAATAGTATTATACTACTATAAAGATAATAATATATTAATACTATATTAAGAGTATACGAAAAGAGAAAATAAAGAAGTGCTTTTATATTGTAATGTATATAAGAAAGAGAGAGAGAATATTTGTTTTATTATTGTTTGTTGTTGTACATTAATTCTCTCAGACCTCACTATTTATAGAGGTAAAGTATTGACTATTCCAAACTTCATTTAATTTTAGTTTGGCTTGGGAGCTTCAATTCTTCATAGGGAAAATCATCCGCCCATATAATGAATGGGCATCCACATCCTTTGAACTTATCACAACACTCCCCCTTGGATGACCATTTAGGATTATTGCCTCGTTAAAATCTTACTAAAGAAAAACCTAGTGAGAAAAATTCTTAGTGAAGGAAAAAGAGTACAATATCCTTTAGTGATGAGGACTGCCTCATTAAAAACCTTGTCAAGAAAAACCCAATGGGAAAAAACCTGACCAAGGGAAAAAGAGTACAGTCTCCCCCTCTTGCCGACATCATTTAATGTCTCGAAATCGGCGCATCCCAATCTCATGTACCAATCTTTCAAAGGAGGATTTTGGGAGTGACTTTGTAAATAAATCTGCCAGATTATCACTTGAGCGGATCTATTGGATATCAATTGTCCCTTGATTTTGAAGATCATGAGTGAAGAAGAATTTGGGAGAAATATGCTTTGTTCTATCACCTTTGATGTATCCGCCTTTAAATTGAGCAATGCATGCTGTATTATCTTCAAACAGGACAGTTGGAGCTATCTTATGATCAATCAGTCCACATGATGACAGAATATATTGGATCAGAATTCTGAGCCAAAAACACTCGCGACTAGCTTCATGAATCGCTAGTATTTCGGCATGATTAGAGGATGTTGCAGCAATCGTCTGTTTTGTGGACCTCTATGATATAGCTGTACCTCCATATGTGAACAGATATCCTGTTTGAGATCTCCCTTTATGTGGATCAGACAAGTATCCAGCATCTGCATAGCCAACTAATTGTGACTTGGATTCATATGGATAAAACAATCTCATATCAACCGTTCCATGAAGATATCAGAAGATTTGTTTGATTCCACTCCAATGTCTTCTGGTTGGAGAGAAACTATATCTTGCTAGTAAATTCACAGCAAATGATATATCAGGTCGTGTATTATTAGCAAGATACATTAGTGCTCCAATCGCACTAAGATATGGTACTTCAAGACCAAGGATATCTTCATTTTCTTCTTTAGGGCGAAATTGATCCTTTTCCACATCCGAAGATCTTACAATCATTGGGGTACTTAATGGATGTGACTTATCCATATAAAATCTTTTCAAGATCTTCTCTGTGTATGTTGTTTGATGAATAAAGATCCCATTTTTTATATGCTCGATCTGCAGGCCGAGACAAAATTTAGTCCTTCCAAGATTTTTCATCTTAAACTCTTCTTTTAGAGTTTTTATAATTGTTGGAATCTTTTCAAGAGTCCCAATGATATTTAAATCATCAACGTACACAGCAATTATGATGAATTTAGATGCAGATTTCTTTATGAAAACACATGGGTAGATATCATCATCCTTAAATCCGTTTCTGGCCAGATACTTAGTAAGACAATTATACCATATTCATCCAGATTACTTCAGATCATATAAAGATATTTTCAATTTAACTGAGTATAATCCTTGCAAATATTTATTGGATGGTTTAGATATCTTTAGTCCTTCAGGAACTTTCATATAGATATCCCGATCTAATGAGCCGTATAAATAGGCTGTTACCACATCCATTAAATGCATATACAGTTTATGATATGCAGATAAACTGACCAAATAACGCAATGTTATCGCATCCACTACAGGGGAATACGTTTCTTCATAATCTATACCGAGCCTTTGTGAAAAACTTTGTGCTACAAATCGAGCTCTGTAACGCACAACTTCATTTTTCTCATTTCGTTTTCACACAAATACCCATCGGTATCCAATAGGTTTTACATCTTCTGGTGTACAGACTACAGGTCCAAAGATTTCACGTTTTGCAAGTGAGTCTAACTCAGCCTTCATGGCTTTGATGACCGAGAATTGTTGTCGGTAAGAAATTTCACAAAGTATTTACGTTGCAAGTATAGCTCCAAACCAACAAACAACTCTCACATCAAATTAAATTTTAGGTTGTCACAAAGAACAAACCCCAAATAAGAAATAACCAGAGTATTTAGACTCCGGGTCGTCTCCCTAGGAAGCAATGTAGTGCATGCGTATTGGCTATGATGGGGTAAAAAAGGGGTTTTGTTTATGAGACGGCAAGAAAGTAAACTGAGTGAGTAAGTAAAGAAAGCAAAATAAAGAAATCTTGGCTAAGACTTGGGTACTTGAGATCACCATCCTAGTTAACAAACCAATTATTGACAATTATGAGAGGCCAACCCATTAAGTCTACTTCTCGAAGCCTTAAGTACGTAACATTTACTCCTAGACTTGAAGTATGTCAAATAGGCTTGATCACATCCACCCCTAAGTCCTAACCTACCTACTAATTGGCTTAGTAGTGGGTTAGCGTCAATGGACTTCAAATTGATCACCCAGGGTTCTCAAATCACCAAATCTATTATGCCCAAAAACTCAAGATCACTCAAGTCCCTTGGCTTAGGCCAAAAGTTGACAAAACTACTCAAAAACTAAAGAGAGCATTTCATCAAACACTTAGAATGCGATAAAAGTCAACATCATAAATTGCAAGGATATTAAAATCTACCACTATTAATTGCAAGAAAGGGAGATCACAACTCAATTCATCAATCAAAGAAACATCAACATCAAAATTGCATTAAATGTAAACAAATCCAACATGAGTCATCATCACAAAAGAGAGCAAAATGAGAAATTAACATAAAAACTAAGAGAGTCAAGATGTAGAGATGAGAAATTATCAATGAAGCAAGATGAGATCAAGTAATCAAACATGAAATTAAAATAATCTAACCTAATCCTAACCTAATTCTAGAGAGAAGAGAGAGCTTCTCTCTCTAGAAAACTAACTAAAGGCTCATGTTGGCTAAACTAATTGCTCTCCCTTTGCTTGGACTTCAATTCTGCATGAAATACACTCAGAAACAAGTTGGATTTGGGCCTGGGCAGCTCAGAAATCGCCCCCAGCGTTTTGCCTTCAAGTGGGCCACGTGAGAGTATCGGCGCGTGCGCGCCATGTGCGCGTGCACGTCGATTGGAAAATTCTCAACCCGCGCGGGCGCGGCATGTACGCGTGCGCATCTATTGGCGAAACCACTTGTGCGCGAGCGCGCCTGGTGCGCGTGCGCGTCCTTTGGTGCATTCCCAATCTTTGTTTCTTCATGCATTCTCCCTTTTAGTATGCTTTTCTCCTCATTTCTTCCATCCAACACTTGCCTTATGAACCTGAATTCACTCATCAAACACATCAAGGCATCGAATGGAATTAAAGTGAATTAAAATCACCAATTTAGGGCCTAAAAAGCATGTTTTTATACTTAAGCAAAATTCAAGGGAGAATTACAAAACCATACTATTTCTTTGAAAAAATGCGAGAAAATGTGACAAAATCCCCCAAAATAAGCACAAGATAAATCACGAAATTGGGGTTTATGAAATCTCCCCACACTTAAACTAAGCATGTCCTCATGCTAAAATCAAGAAGAAGCAAAAGGGTATTTAACATTTATTCAATGCAACTACTAAATGCAATCTATTTACATGATGCGATGGCATAGTCAAAATGAATCAATCTTCAAGAATACGCATACAAGCACAAGGGCCAAGGTATTAGCAATCAAGCAAACCGCAATTGGATTGGATTATTGAAAGAGTTCACAAACTTGCAAGAAAAGATGATCATGGGTGGAAACATGTAATTGAGCGATCGAACCCTCGCCGGATGTGTATCCGTTCTATGCACTCAAGTGTATGGGGTTAATTCACGCATTCCTCCCCTAATCATGCTTTCCAAGATTTGTTTTTCATCTAACAATCAACAATTACTTTATGCATGCATACAAATATCATGAGGTCTTTCCCATAGGTTGTAATGGGGCTAGGGTCAAGGTAGGATGCATGTGGTCAAGTGAGTTTGAGATTTGAATCTTTGATTAACTTAAACTTCCCACCTAACCTATGACAACCTATACAATTCTAAACAAACCTAACTACTCATTCTTCACTTTTCTCACACACTCACGTATTCTCTTTTGATCACCACACATACGCATTGACTCTTATTGAACTTCATCTTGGGGAATTTTGTCCCCTTTTTATTGCTTTTCTCTTTTTTTTTTTAGCTAAAATATATATAAGAACATCAATGCATATGGTTTACACATGATTAATACATGAGTATGTACCCAATTCCCAAGATTTTTCAACAAACACACTTTTATCTCTACCCAATGTTCCCAACTTTTCCAAAATCAAATGATAAACACTCTCACTAGCCTAAGCTAATCAAAGATCCAAATTAAGGGATATTTATTGTTTTTCACTTAGGCTTGTAATGTGTACAATTAAGAACAAATGGGTTAAGCATAGGCTCAAAATTGGCTAACAATGGAAGATAAAAGGTAGGCTATCTGGGTGAGTGAGCTATTTGAACAATGACCTCAATCATATAAATACATGTATACACAAAATAATAGACATAAAGAATTAAGCAAATCAAAGATTACAATCATAGGAAGAGAATAATGCACACAAGAATGAAAGTAAGTGGTTATGTATGATATAACCACACAATTAAGCTCAAATCTCACATGCTTGTGTTCTTAGCTCAAAACATGATCCACAACGTGTATAACTCAAGCAAGTTCTAAAAAAAATTCAACCAATTGGGGTGGGGCCCTAAGAATGAATTTCTTGAAAATTTTCATCATATTGACTACGCTTATTCTAATGCAATATTGTGATTTAGAAAATTTAAAAAAAAAATTTTGCTAGTTTTACCCCTTTTTCAATCAAAACACATTTCTTATATAAAAGGGTTGACTAGATTTTTAGCAATCTAGAAATTTTCTTTCTAATCACAATCAACAACTAAGATGCAAAACATAACTAAGATGCATATATACACTAAGAGTGTGCAACAACCAAAACAAGAGTATCCACAATAGCAAATATGTACAGTAATCCCAAAATGATTCAAAACATAAAGTGCGGAATAAAACAAAATAAAATAGTAGCGAATAGAAATAGAAGTCTGAAAGTTCACCACATAAATGTAAACACCGGTCACGAACGTTGACCTCCCCACACTTTAGAATCAAGCATCGTTCTCGATGCTACTACTGAAGCTCGGGATGGGGGTCAACAATCGCACTAGGCTGTGGCTCATGCTCAGGCTGTAGGACTGGAGGTGGTACTGGCTGTGGCTCAGATACTGGCTGTGGCTCTGGAATGTCATGCTGGACCTCAGGAGGCTGCTGGACCTCAGTGGTGGCCTGCGTCTCTGGTGGTGCCTCCTGCTGTGTCGGCTCCTCACTATGCTCCTCCTCCTGATCCTGCTCGTCAGAAGCGGGAGACTCTGGAAGTGGAGGGAGCTCAATGCCCTGCGATGCGAACACCTGGTCTATGCGGTCAAGACGTCGCATGACACGATGCTCGAAGCGCACCATGAAGCGAAGAAGGTGCTGCACTAACAGATAAGTCGGCTCAGGTGCTGGTGGTGGTGGTGGCAAGGATGCTGCGGCTGCTGTGGAGGAAGATGGTCCTGCTGCCTCAACTACCGCTCTAGCCCGAGAACGACGTCTGGTCGGGGGGCTTCTCTTGCACCCATCCACCCCATGGAATAGTAACTTCCTTGTCGTCGTCATCTGGGGGTGGTGGTGTCGCATCATCGTCCTCCCACGGGACATCAGCTAGCTCAGCTAAACTAGTAACCAGCGTAGGAAACGATAGCAAGCCGCGGATATGAGCTCTCCACATGCTATGCGTAATCAGCCGGGGGAAGTACACCTCTTTCCTTCCATGACACACCCAATCAGAATTAGCATATCCATCGGAATTTCTGAGAAGTGAGTGGTAGGCAGGACGTAGTGGGCAAATATCTGCTACCAGGTCCTAGCCTCCCTAGACAGATATGCAGATAACATCCCCTTAGGCTTCTTGTTGTTCGAATCCATCACCTAGGGAGCGTCTGCTGTAGCAATCACGCGCTTAAGCGCCTCATAATCAAAAGTCATGGAGAGGATAGCCACCTCTGCCTGCTGGTAGGCGCAAGTGTCAGGAGTACCAACTCTGCAAAGTAATGCATCCCCTATAGCCTCCTCAGTGATCATAATCTCTCTCCCCCTTACGTGCATTGAATCCAAGTTCACTCGGAAGAAGTTACAGTAAAACTCCTTAACCCATGAGATGTTAATCCTTCCTAGGTTCCTATCAACGAAATCCAATCCCAACTCCGAAATAGGGTGTTTATGGCACGCCTCACGTCATTGGAAAGATTCAGCTTCCTCTCAATGTTCATATTTTTCTTTGTATAATGGGAAAAGCGTAGCTCGCAGTAGAGGTTGGGGAATTTGATTGAATCAGTGGACGGAAGTAACTGATTTTCTTTGTCTTCTTCATTTAGTGGATTCTTGGCATAGTTAGCATATGGTGAGGGGGTAGAGGTCTTGGAGCGCTTCCTCTTTTTGGAAGTGGTGGCTATAGCTTTTCCTTTATCCGACATCCTAAAAAACAGAGATGACACAATGTAAGCAGATAGCCAAATAGGTATAAAGCACTCAAAGCAAAGCATACTCATGAAGTGAATAAAGAAAGGAGATTTCTTGGAATGCAAGCAAACATAATTCAGAATTCAAACCGAACTTCAAACCAAGAATTCAAACCATAATTTGCACATTACTTGTTCACTAAGCTTAGGAAGCACCATATCCAAAAGAATGATCTAAAGAGTTAAGTTAAAAACCAAAGGAAGTTAGTCGGTTAAATAGGTTAAAGTTAGAAATCAGTTTGAAAATTAATGATATGGTGGTTACCAGCTCAATTCGAAAGGAATGCACAAAACAGGGATGTAAGTACGTTCACAATCATGAAATGTAACAAGTCATTGATGATGAAATATGATATAGCTAGAAAGCGGATAATATGGAACAAACCATCAATCAATGCAAGGATCACTAGTATCAAATGAATTTGTGTTGGTGAGATCAAGACCTTGAGAAACAAGTAAATCAAGCACATTTAACACCAATCCTAACAATGCATACAAGTCACAAGTTCAAATATGAATTGGAAACCTCATGGTCTATGTGACTTAATGAGACTATGTATGAACACAATGAACTATTTGGTCACATAGATTAAAATATTCAAACTTGTGTGTCTATGCAAAAGAGGCACAAAATTTTAAGGAAATTTTAAGTTATGGTCAATTAGAAAATTCATTCAAACTATTCAGTGCCTATACGCAAATCATCATGCATAACAAGCAAAGAGTATAAGCAAGACCAAAACTTGTTCCTGAAGATTTTCCACAACCAATTTAGGTAACAAAATTCTAATTGAACAGAAATCATCAACTAGAAGTTGCTACACCCATCAAACAAAGTCAGTTCAAGGACTATGGTTAAGAAAAATCCGGCAGCATTTCAGCAGCAAATTGGCTATTTTCCAAATTCAAAGAGTCAAATTAGATTCCATATGAGTTCATTGAAAAGCAAAAGCACAAACACTAGGTATGAATTCATATGAATTAAACAAATGAGCCAATATTTTTGCAGCAGTTAATCAGAAACGATTCAAACCAAACCAGCATGCTACGAAAGCATTCCTTCCTCACACAATATATAGATAAACTGGCACCAGAACAGCATCAAAGCAGTGTGCAATAGCATTAGGCACGACAAACACACAGCAAAAGCAAAGCAATGAAACAGAGCAAATTCACATAACAGCAGAAATTCAAACAAGCCTAAATCCACTACTCAGCCCAGATTTGCTAACCACCTAAATCAAACTAAACTAACTAACTAAGCTAGTCTAACTAAACTAATGTAATTAATAGTAAGCAGTAAAAAGGATGCAGAACAGGGGGGTATGGAACCTGGAATGCAGAAACTGAACGGGGCAACTGAAGGGAAGATGAAGTGGTGCGTTTGTTCGACGTCACCGTAGAGCTCGCCATCGACGACAATGGTGATCGCGGCGGTGCTTGGGGACGGTGCTGAGGCTGGCTGTGAGAGAAGGTAGAGATAGAGAGGGTTGAGTGGAAAAGAGGGAGTGAGGAAGAGGGGGTTGGGCGGTAAGGGCGGCGCTGATGGTTGTGGGTCGCTCGCCGGAGGGCAGCCGGTGGTGGTTGCTCAGAGGTGAGAGGTTGAAGATGGAGGGAAATGGAACGTTGGAGGTGAAGAGGGGTATTGCGCGAATGCGCTAGGGCTTCGCGTCTCTAGGGTAACTAAAAATTTGAATCCACGCGTGCGCGCACCATGCGCGTCCGCGTGGGTGGAGGTATTTAAGGATTGGCGCGGAAGCGCCATACGCGCCTACGTGTGAATGGGAGAATTAGGGGTCGGCGCGAACGCGTACGGTGCGCGTCCACACAGGTATGCTGGGCCAGAGGCACAAAAGAGGCCCAGAGTTGGCACAACTCTCGGGTCCTTTGACCTGGGTGATGCTAAAACGCATCAACGCGCACGCGCACTGTGCGCGTTCACGTCAATGGTATGAGCTTATTGAATGGGCGCGAAGGCGCGAAGTACGCCAACGCATGTATGAAGAAACAAGGAGTGGCGCGGACGCGTACAGCGTGCGTCTGCGTGAGTTGAGATACAGAATTGGCCCAAAAGTGGCACAACTCTCTGGTCCTTGGCCCAGATAGTTGAGATGAGCAGCCTACGCGCGCGCGCGATTTGCGCTTGCGCGTGGCTTGGGTTTTTCTCTCTCTCTCTCTCTTTTTTTTAATGAGCATCAAAAGACCTCATAACTTTCCATCCTTCTCTAAGACTCTAGAACTAGCTAAGGTGCAAGATTAAGCACATTTTGAAACTTAGGGGGTTTTTCCAAACAACTTGAGAAAACTTGAAATTCAAGCAAAAACTCAATTCAAAGATTCATCCCTTATTAAAAAAAAATATACCAAGAAGTAAAGAAACTATATACAATGGAATCCAATTCATTCATTCATTATATCTACAAGAGAATGGAAAGAGTTTACCATGGTGGGGTGTCTCCCACCAAGCACTTTTAGTTTAAGTCCTTAAGTTGGACATTGGGAGGCTTCTTGTTATGGTGGCTTATGCTTGTATCCATCCTTGAACCTCCAAGAGTGCTTGTCCTTCAATCGGTTGTCAGAAGTTCCAACCTTCTTCATTAAGCTTTGGTGAGGTCCTCCCCAAGACGTGAGCTCCCGAAATTGACTATCATAGGATAGTCCAGGATCCCATATCTTGTCCTCGCACCCATCTTCTAGTTGATTGCCTTGACTTTGTCCGGGCGACGAGAAAACAGAATTCTCATAGAAGCACCAAAATACTCTCCTAGACCCATTTAATTGAGCATTACACTAATCCATGCTCTTCAATTTCAAGATTCCCACCATAACGAGCCTAGATTTAGAACGCTAACCACTAAACATCCTCCTCTTTTGCTTAATTCCACAAAGCGCCCTAAGTTGGCCATCTGTTTCAAGCAAACCATACTCAAGTGGGATAATAAATCTGAGAGTTAGAAGTTTTACCCACTTAAGCGAAGGATTGGATGGCGAATTAGGTGGAGGAGTTCCCAAAGATCTTGATAAAGCATGCTCTACTCCCGTCTATCCTCTTCTAGAGGTTTCCACCACTTGGCAAGGTTCTTCAAGTTCCTCCTCATGCCAAGCTTCCTCAAGATCACATTCTTCTTCCCTATCACTCTCATCATAGATAGTGAAATCTACCTCATCATCAAGTCTAGGCAATTTGGGGAAAGACTCTTCAAACTCGAAAAGATCATATGTTGATTCGGAATCATCATAGATAGGAGTGCATGTTGCTTGGAGTACTTCTCCCAGTTCTTCACCCTCAGTAGGCTTTAGAGGTTTCAAGTCTTCCTCAACCTTGCTTTCTGATCCACTGGGGGAAGGTTCAACAAGATCGTCAAGGGAATTGATCAACATGGGCAAAAAATCACTAGTGATGGAATCCACTTCTTGATCAATTTCCTTCAACTATCTGTTTACTTTCGCAACATTACTCTTCTCTTCAATATCACCTCCAAATTTCTCGGAAGAGGGTTCTTCAATTCGAGATTCCTTTACGTGCTCAACGTATCCTAATCATCCATCCACTACTTTCTTTTGTTCACTAATCTCTATCTTCTCCTCTTGTTGTCCTTTTTGCTTCAATTCTCCTTCATCACCCTGGAGTTTCAAGTTCATACCCTCACTAAGCTCCTTGATTGTTTCTCTACATTCAACAATAGGGGTACTTATGGTGCATGAACTTAGGTGGGACGTTAAGTGATTCACGGCTTCTACCATGCTAGCTATCTTTGCTCTTAGCTCCTTAAACTTAGTTTCATCCTCCTCTTGCCGCCTTAAGATGCGAGATTCAAGGTCTCTCAGTTCTTATATGAAGGCTTCATCGGGAGATGGTGTTGGAAGAGAGAATTCATCGGTTAAGGAAAGATTGTTGTACTCGGAAGGTGGTTCATATTGGTGGAGTTCTTGAGGTGGTGTATGTGGAATTTGTGGTTCTTGGGGATATTGGTATTGGGATGGTGGTTGTTCTATGTGTAATTCAAATGGTGGTTGATATGGTGTGTATGAATTATGGTCCTGTAGAGTGGAATGGTGGTGTGAGGCTTGTGAGTATGATGTGTGGCTATATTGAGGAATGGGGTCACATGCATATGATGATTGTGGTTGACAACCACAATAAGGGTCATCACACACATTAGATTGATATACGCTAGGATCAGAATTATACCCATAGGAGTTCGTAGGAGGTTGTTGCCATGAAGGTTGTTCATAAGCTTGAGGTTCCTCCCATCCTTGATTCCCAAATCCTTTATGCATATCCTCATTAGAGCTTCCATTTCCTACAACATAGTTTGAACTACACTCATAGCCAAAAGGATGAGAATTCATAATGAAAGAGAAAATAAAAACAAAGAGCAATAAGAAATAAAGAAAATAAAATCCTAACTAGTAAAAAAAAACTGGCAAACAAACCAAAGTTCAAGCAATTCACAATATATACAATAGCCAATAACATAGCACCATTGGATCCCCGGCAACGGCGCCATTAATTTGATGACCGAGAATTGTTGTCGGTAAGGAATTTCACAAAGTATTTACGTTGCAAGTATAGCTCCAAACCAACAAACAACTCTTACATCAAATTAAATTTTAGGTTGTCACAAAGAACAAACCCCAAATAAGAAATAACCAGAGTATTTGGACTCCGGGTCGTCTCCCTAGGAAGCAATGTAGTGCATGCGTATTGGCTATGATGGGGTAAAAAAGGGGATTTTGTTTATGAGACGGCAAGAAAGTAAACTGAGTGAGTAAGTAAAGAAAGCAAAATAAAGAACTCTTGGCTAAGACTTGGGTACTTGAGATCACCATCCTAGTTAACAAACCAATTATTGACAATTATGAGAGGCCAACCCATTAAGTTTATTTCTCGAAGACTTAAGTACGTAACATTTACTCCTAGACTTGAAGTATGTCAAATAGGCTTGATCACATCCACCCCTAAGTCCTAACCTACCTACTAATTGGCTTAGTAGTGGGTTAGCGTCAATGGGCTTCAAATTGATCACCCAGGGTTCTCAAATCACCAAATACATTATGCCCAAAAACTTAAGATCACTCAAGTCCCTTGACTTAGGCCAAAAGTTGACAAAACTACTCAAAAACTAAAGAGAGCATTTCATCAAACACTTAGAATGCGATAAAAGTCAACATCATAAATTGCAAGGATACTAAAATCTACCATTATTAATTGCAAGAAAGGGATATCACAACTCAATTCATCAATCAAAGAAACATCAACATCAAAATTGCATTAAATGTAAACAAATCCAACATGAGTCATCATCACAAAAAAGAGCAAAATGAGAAATTAACATAAAAACTAAGAGAGTCAAGATGTAGAGATGAGAAATTATCAACGAAACAAGATGAGATGAAGTAATCAAACATGAAATTAAAATAATCTAACCTAATCCTAACCTAATTCTAGAGAGAAGAGAGAGCTTCTCTCTCTAGAAAACTAACTAAAGGCTCATGTTGGCTAAACTAATTGCTCTCCCTTTGCTTGGACTTCAATTCTGCATGAAATACACTCAGAAACAAGTTGGATTTGGGCCTGGGCAGCTTAGAAATCGCCCCCAGCGTTTTGCCTTCAAGTGGGCCACATGAGAGTATCGGCGCGTGCGCGTGCGCGTCGATTGGCAAATTCTCAACCCGCACGGGCGCGACGTGTACGCGTGCGCGTCTATTGGCGAAATCACTTGTGCGCGAGCGCGCCTGGTGCGCGTGCGCATCCTTTGGTGCATTCCCAATCTTTGTTTCTTCATGCATTCTCCCTTTTAGTATGCTTTTCTCCTCATTTCTTCCATCCAATACTTGCCTTTATGGACCTGAATTCACTCATCAAACACATCAAGGCATCGAATGGAATTAAAGTGAATTAAAATCGCCAATTTAGGGCCTAAAAAGCATGTTTTCATACTTAAGCAAAATTCAAGGGAGAATTACAAAACCATGCTATTTCATTGAATAAATGCGAGAAAAGGTGACAAAATCCCCCAAAATAAACACAAGATAAATCACGAAATCGGGGTTTATCAGGCTTCTTCCCATTTTGGCCAAAAATTTCTTTGTCGACATTCTTCGACTGATCTTGGCTCAAGATCCTTACTTTCATGCATGATATTTAATGCCACATTATATGCAAATATTTCATTGACAATTGTCTTATTTCGGTCCCATTTCTCTCCTGTAAAGACATAATTTATCGAGATCTTGTCATTTTCACAATTTTCAGGTACCTGAATGTCTTCTGGTGTTAAAACTATATCAGAATTTTGGACAACTACAGGTGTGTCTACTATGTCTTTTTCAACAAGAATCGTATTTACCTCTTTTCTTTTTCGAGGATTTTTGTCTTTGGAACTGACAGGCTTGCCACGCTTCTGGTGTGAATTTGCTTCAGTGGCTACTTGTCCTACTGTGACATCAATTTGAATTGGGGCATTTTCTGCTGGTATATAAGATTTGGTTATCTTCTTTGTATCGAAAATTGCATTAGGCAATTAATTTGCTATTCTTTACAAATGTATAATCTTTTGAACTTTTAGTTCACATTGCCCTGATCGAGGATCTAAATGCATCAAGGATGATGCATTCCAATTAAGTTCCTTTTCAGGAAGCTTATTCTCTCTCCCTAATGTTAAAAATTTTGATTCATCAAAATGACAATCCACTAACCGGAATTTAAATACACTCCAGTTTGTATCTCAAGATACCTCACTATAGAGGGAGAATCATATCCAACATAAATCCCCAATTTTCTTTGGGGTCCCATTTTGGTGCGATTAGGTGGTGCAATGGGAATATATATCGCACACCCAAATATTCTTAAATGAAAAACATTTTGCTGCTGGCCAAAAGCTAATTGCATAGGAGAGAACTGATGGTAACTCGTTGGCCTCTAATGAATAAGTGCTGCGGCATGTAAAATAGCATGCCCCAAAACCGAGGTTGGGAGATTTGTTCTCATAAGAAAGGGTCTAGCAATTAATTGGAGGCGTTTAATAAGTGATTCTGCTAACCCATTTTGTGTGTGAACATAAACTACTGGATGTTCAACACTTATTCCATTAGCCATACAATAAGCATCAAAATCTTGGGAAGTAAATTCACCAGCATTATCAAGACGAATTGCTTTGATTGGATTTTCTAGAAATTGTGCTTTTAATCGAATAATTTGAGCCAGTAATCTTGCAAACGCCAGGTTCCGAGAAGACAATAAGCACACATGTGACCATCTCGAATATGCGTCTATCAGGACCATAAAATATCTAAAAGATCCACATGGTGGATGAATAGGTCCACATATATCATCTTAAATCCTTTATAGGAATTCAGAGGACTCAAATCCAATCTTTACTTGTGATGGCCTTAAAATTAACTTTCCCTGAGAACATGCAGCATAACAAAATTCACTAGTTTTAAGAATCTTCTGGTTCTTTAGTAAATATCAATGGGAGTTTTCAATAATTCTCCGCATCATGGTTGTTCCTGGATGACCCAATCGGTCGTGCCAAGTTATGAATTTATTTGGGCTAGTAAACTTCTGGTTTACAGTGGCATGTGATTCAATTGCATTAATCTTGGTATAATACAACCCAGATGAAAGTGAGGGTAACTTTTCTAATATAACCTTTTTATTTAAATAATAAATTGTGATACATAAATACTCATGATTTTTCCTCATTCATTGTTTCAATATGATATCCATTTCGGTGAATATCTTTGAAATTCAACAAGTTTCTTAAAGACTTGGTAGATAATAGTGCATTATTTATTATAAATTTTGTTCCTCCAGGAAACAAAATTATAGCTCTTCCGGAGCTTTCTATCACATTGCCCGAGCCAATAATAGTATTAACATATTCTTCTTTTGGCACAAGATGGACAAAATATATATTACTTTTAAGAATAGTGTGCGAACTTGCACTATCCGCAAGACAAATATCTTCACAATATGTCCTTGCCATTTTTCTTCAAAGACAAATAATAATAAAATGAATAAAAGTATATGCACAGTAAAATTATTCACATGAATACTTAACAAACACACATATTAAACTATTCCATCATTGATCAAATAGCCAATATTTCCTTCAGGGTCCTCAAAGAAATTAGATACATCATAATGAGTGGTGAAATTTTCATCATTTGAAACAAAATTTGTTTCCTTTCCTTTGTCATCCTTTTTCAAAGATGCTTGATAAAGATCAACTAGGTGCCTTGGGGTACGACATGTACGTGACTAATGGCTCTTTCCACCACAACGAAAGCATTTATCCTCAATTGATTTACTTTGCCCATTGTTTCTTTTTTTATCCCACTTCTGGTGAGATCCTTTCTTGTGAATATAATTCTTCTTCCTTCCATAATTTTTCTTATTACCAAAATCTTGCCATTTACCTCTTATGGGGTTATGATTTGCCACATTTGCTTCAAGAAATGGGGCGGCGCCAGCAGGACGCACTTCATGATTTCTTAAAAGCAACTCATTGTTGCATTCAGCGACAAGAAGGCAAGAAATTAGCTCAGAATATTTTTTTAAATTCTTTTTCTCGATACTGCTGCTGTCGTAGCACATTCGAGGCATGGAAGATCGAGAAAGTTTTCTCTAACATATCGGATTTGAGGAAGTATCACCGTCTTTTGATGATTGTATCTTTCTTCAAGGTCTTTCCACAGATCTGCAGGATCTTTTAATGTGAGATATTCATTTTTCAATCATACGTCAAGATGACGATGAAGAAAAATCATGGTTTTGGCTTTATCCTTTTGGGATGCATTATTTTCAGCCTTAATGGTAACTCCAAGATCCATTGAATCAAGATGGATTTCAGTATCTAATATCCATAATAAATAATTGTTTCCAGATATATCAAGAGCATTGAATTCAAGATGAGAGAGTTTCGACATAATGAAAATTTGTTACCTGAGTCTTCCTAAAAATTTGATCAGAGTCTCGTGTTAATAACATGTTGTAAAATAAATAAGGAAGAAGTAATAAGTAAAGTATGAATAGAAAAACACTACTATCAGTATTTACCAATAGTATTATATTACTATAAAGATAATAATATATTAATATTATATTAGTAGTATACGAAAAGAGAAAATAAAGAAGTGCTTTTATATTGTAATGTATATAAGAAAGAGAGAGATAATATTTGTTTTATTATTGTTTGTTGCTGTACATCAATTCTCTCAGACCTCACTATTTATAGAGGTAAAGTATTGACTATTCCAAACTTCATTTAATTTTCGTTTGGCTTGGGAACTTCAATTCTTCATAGGGAAAATCAGCTGCCCATATAATGAATGTGCATCCACATCCTTTGAACTTATCACAACAAAGAGCAATAATATCCACTCACAACAAGTATTAACACCAGCACAATAATACCAAATAACAGCAGAAAAATCATATAAATAAGAAATTAGAGACAAGATAACACATCAAGATTTTTAACGTGAAAAACCTCCTCAATGTGAGAAGTAAAACCCACGAGCCACCAAGACCAGGAAATAGCTTCACTATGATGAAAAATAGGGTAGAAGAGAGTCACAAATTACTACACAAAACGTGCATACAACAAGCCAAACAACTCAAGCTTTAAATCTTACAAAACAAGAACAAGAAGATGAAAATACCACAAAAATAGAGCTGCTGTGCGTGACCAATATCTCCAGCTACAGACCTCAAATCAAAGATCTGAATGGTAAAAATAAAGAACCAGATGTGTGGAACACACTGTCCAAATTTGAGATCAATCCAACGGTTAGCAAATTTTCAGCGACCAATTTACAAAGACAACTTTGTATATGTGCGAAAATAACTTTCTCTCTTCTCTTGTCTTTAGTGTTTGGTGTTCTTCTTTCAAAATGAGACATCTCTGACTCAACCCTAACTCACCTTAGCCACTTCAATTATTCATGGATTTGGATACTAACATTTAGACTTTTTCTCCACATAGGAAGGGAGCCCAAAAAACCCAACAAATCTCCCCCTCACGACTATGTGGAGGTAACCGCCAATCCGGCGATTAGGCAACAAACTTCAAACTTCCATCTTAGTAATGCTTTAGTCATCATATCAGAACCATTCTCATCAGTATGAACCTTTTCAAGTTCCAACAACTTAGCATCCAAAACATCACGTATCCAATGATACCTCACATCAATATGTTTGGATCGAAAATGAAAAGTAGAGTTTTTAGCAAGATATATAGCACTTTGAGTAAACCCGAGTTCCTTCAAAAATTTCTTCATCCAAAGCATCTCTTTGCACGCTTCGGTAATGGCAATAAACTCGGCCTCGATAGTAGACAAAGCAACACATTTTTGCAATCTAGATTGCCAAGATACAGTTCTACCCGCAAAGTTGATCAAGAAGCCTGAAATGGACCTTCTAGAATCAATATCTCCTGTCATGTCTGAGTTAGTGCAACCAACTAGAATAGGCTTATCACTTCCATAACACAACTTCATGTTAGAAGTACCACGAAAATATCTCATTATTCATTTTACAGCATTTCAATGCTCTCTTCCTGGATTTGAAACAAAATGGCTAACACAACCAACAGCATGAGCTATATCCGGTCTTGTGCACACCATAGCACACATTAAACTAACCACGGTTGATGCATATGAAACTTTTTCCATATCTTTCTTCTCTTCATCACTTGATGGACTTTACTTGCAACTCAATTTGAAGTATGTCAGAAGTAGTAACGGCCTTTGCTTTCTCCATTTAAAACCTGTGCAACATTATTTCTATGTATTTCTCCTGTGACAACTAAAGTTTCTTCTCCTTTCTATCACGATCGGTTCTTATACTAAGAATCTCCTTTACCGGCCTAAGATCCTTCATTGCAAATGACATTGCAAGTTGCTTCTTTAACATATCAATCCTAAAAGCATTTTGAATTTTTGACCAACAATAAACATGTCATCAACATATAACAAAAAGATAATAAAATCATTACTAGAAAATTGTTTAACAAATACACAATGATCAGAACTAATCTTTTTGTAGTATTGTTTTGTCATAATAGGCTCGAATTTTTTATGAACAGAATGAATTATTCGAGATTACAAGTTAATTTTTTCTTTTAAAGTATAATTTATCAGTATATAAATCTTTTAAGATCAATTTTAGTAATTTATTATTCCTAAAATAGGAAATAAATTTAATTTTATCTCGTAAAAAAAAAAAGAAATAAGACAACAAATAAACAATTTTTTTTTTCTGATAATTTTCCCGCACAACCTCATTGGGAAAAACAATCAGGACTGAATAATAATACTTTCGTGCGTAGAAATTGGAGCTGGGCTCAGCAATTTGAGAGTGTTTCTTTCTTTTCATCACACTTCATCAATTCCATCCATGGAGTTCGAGGTGAAGCTTGTTGCCGCCATCGACAATTGCTTCGTCTCCCTTCCCCTCCCTCTCATCCAAACTCTCCAATCCACGCGCTCCTCTCCTCTCCCTCACATACTCGCCCTCGA